>NC_043000.1:155775924-155835924 GCF_006345805.1 Octopus sinensis | reverse complement strand
GCCTTGTACTTAACTTAGGAACCAATATTATTATTATTATTATTATTATTATTATTTGAATGGGCGTAGGAGTGGCTGTGTGGTAAGTAGCTTGCTTACGAACCACATGGTTCCGGGTTCAGTCCCACTGTGTAGCACCTTGGGCAAGTGTCTTCTACTATAGCCTCGGGCCTACCAAAGCGTTGTGAGTGGATTTGGTAGACAGAAACTGAAAGAAGCCTGTTGTATATATATATATATATATATGTTATGTGTGTGTGTGTATATGTTTGTGTGACTGTGTTTGTCCCCCCAACATAGCTTGACAACTGATGCTGGTGTGTTTACATCCCTATAACTTAGCAGTTCGGCAAAAGAGACCGAAAAAATAAATACTAGGCTTACAAAGAATAAGTCCTGGGGTCAATCTGCTCGACTAAAGGTGGTGCCCCAGCATGACCACAATCAAATGACTGAAACAAGTAAAAGAGTGAACTGGACGCTTCATTAGAGCAGATACCATGCCTTATCGCATTTCTTTCATCCTTTCACATTCTGAGTTCAAATCCCACTGAGGTTAGTTTTTGCCTTTTATCCCTCCTGGGTCAATAAAATTGAGAACCACTCAAATACTCAGGTAGATGATATCAACTAACTCCTTCCTCTCAAAAGTTGCTGGCTTTGCGCCAAAATTTGAAACCACTATTGTTGTTGTTACTTGTTGTTTAACAGCAACTTTGCTGGAGAATTTTACAAGGCATCAGTTTTCTGTAATTAATGGATTAAGGTAGCATTCTTCATTAACCCTTTCGTTACCGTATTTATTTTGGGATGCTCTGTGTTTCTCCCAATTATTTTAAATATAACAAAGAATTTAGTAAAATAACTTAGTTATCATTCAGCTAGTGTTAGGAACATAAATTGTGACTAAGGTTTGGTAGAAGATTTTAATTCAAAACTTATGAAAATAAGACATTTGTGCTACAGAGCCAGAGCCGGTTTCAGCCGGGTTGGTAATGAAAGGGTTAAGATTTCAAGGATTCTGTAGAGAATTTGTGCAGTCCTGAGCAACTCCGTTTTTTGTTAATGTCTTATCTTCACATTTACCCCTATCTTTCCAATCCAGTTTGTAAGCTTCATACTTACAGTACCCAAGGCCCCAACAACATAAGATACAGCATTCGCCTTCTTCACTGACCATACTTTTTATTTCCCACTTTCAATCATCATATCCAGTCTGCTTCTCTTTCTCCCATATTATTGTTGTTGTTATTGTTGTAGTTCTATTTTATTGACCCTTTCATTTTCAGATTATTATATCTAATGTCATACTCATTTATTCAAAACAATTTGAATTAATCATGTATTATCTCAGCATCAAAATTTATGATAGATGATAGATAATTCATTTTTAGAAGGGCATTGAAGGGTAGGTGTGAGAGACCTGATCTAGTCAGTGTGGGTAGAATATTTGGGCTGATTATGGTTGGTTTAAATGCTAAAGGATTGAGGTAGTAAGCTGGCCAACCTGTTTGTGCTTTAGACAAAATGCTTAGCAGCATTTCTTCTGATCCTCTATGCTCTTGGTTCAAATTCCACTTAGGCTGACTTTGCCTTTCATCTTTTGGGGGTTGATAAAGTATCAACTTATCTCCACCTCTCAAAATTGCTGGCCTTGTGCCAGAATTCGAAACCATCCTTATAATTGTTATTATTTCATCATCTGACACAAGATCCCTTTCTCCAATGCCCCCTCCCCTCTCAAAATTCCTTGTCTTGCACGTTACTTGGTGACCCTGCTGGTGCTGGTACCACGTAAAAAGCATCCAGTCCACACTGTAAAGTGGTTGGCATTTGGAGGGGCATGCAGCTGTAAAAACCATGCCCAAACTGACCTCTCCTGTGCTGGTGCCTTGTAAAAAGCACCCAGTTCATTCTATGAAGCAGTTGGTGTTAGAGAGAGCAACTAGCCATAAAAACCCAGCTAAAACAGACAGAGCAACCTGGGGTAGTCTTCTACCTGGCCGACTCTTATCAAACCATCCAACCCATGCCTGCATGGAAGGTGAACATTAAACAATGATGATGATGATAATGATGTGAGTTTTCCATTGTTTTCTTCAAATTCCAACGGAGTTGAGAAAACAAAAAGCAAAACATCAAGATCACAGCTATTGGTTATATTCGTTTCCTAGAAATGCGTAGCCCTGTGTCAAATTAAAGAATTCACTATCATAATATCATCAGGTTTTATCTTTGAGAAAGATTTTTTTCTATTTGTCTACAGGAAGATCTGTTGCCTTAATTCTTTCATAATTAGTTACTATTATCATTTTCTCTGCTGTTTTGTAATCATTTTTCGTAGGCTTGTTTATGTTTTTTTTTTCTTCTATTCTTCTTTTATTTGTGTTTCCTATTTTGGACAGCATTTCATTATTTGTATTTTACAAGGTTTCCTTTTTTTTTTTATATTTTTATAGTCTGCTTGTTTATTCGTATGTTCTTCCATAAAATTCAACTATTTCATTCTGATGTTATATATATACTTATACATTTGTGTGTGTATATATATATATATATATATATATTTCTATAAATATTTATATATATATATTTATATATATATATATATATATATATATATAATATATATATATATATATGTATATATATGTATATGTATATATATGTATATGTATATATATGTATATATATATTTATATATATATATATATATATATATATATATATATATATATTTATATATATATACTTATACACACACATTTCTGTTTTCAGTTTATGTTTGTATCTCCTTACATAAGCTAATTTGTTAGGTTTCAGATATCGTGTAGATTATTCTTCTATCACAGATTATGCGTATGTGTTGTGCTGGTGTTACTCTGTTGCTTCTTTTCTCTGTTTTTCATTTCAAGTAAAAGCTGCAAAATATCGCTCATAGTAGTATGCAAATGTATTGCGATCACCTACACTTGTTGCCGTGTTTGTCTTGTTGCTATGTTTGTTATTTAACCCTGTATGAGCTCTGTGTCAGTAAAGATTGTGATCAAAACAATTCCAGCCATGACTACACCTCTTATTGTATTTAGGACTAAACTATATAGTGTGTCCTCCTTTTTTAAAAATATATTTTAAAGATAAAGTGTCTTTGAGAAAGAATTGGTACCTGTTTTTAGCAAGTCAAGACAAATGAAATTTCATCGTTTGCTCATCATCATTGTTGTCATCATCATCATCGTTGTCATTTTCATTACCATCACGTGTTTACTTCCCATGCCGGTATGGATCATAAAGGTTATCGTGACCCAATTCAATTCTTATTTGAAATCACTGCCCTTCTAAACAGGCTGGAGAACCCACTTCTTGCTCATATATTTTGATTTTTGGTATCATTTGTATGCCTGGTTTTCCCTTCCTGATACCATCCATTTCAAAGGGTTGTATGTGGTACATTTTATAGTGGTTTCCAATAGTGGGGAAGCTGTCTTGTCAAGGACAAGACCAAAAGACTTTCTTAGCCCCGTGGTGTCTTTTTCTTTTTTCTTGCTCAAGCTTGTCTTTTTTTCATTTGGTGGTTTTGAGAAGTGAAATTGTGCAGGAAAATAAGTAAAACAAATAATCTTTCTCCTCTTAGATATATCCAGCTTAATTTGATCTATAAACCACAATATAGGTGCAGGAGTGGCTGTGTGGTAAGTAGCTTGCTTACCAACCACATGGTTCCGTGTTCAGTCCCACTGCGTGGCATCTTGGGCAAGTGTCTTCTGCTATAGCCCCGGGCCGACCAAAGCCTTGTGAGTGGATTTGGTAGACGGAACCAGTTCACTGTAGAGCTGTTCTAGTTCCTAGGAGACTGCTAGAAGTGATTGGTAACCCTGCACAAAATTTGGGTGCTTGTGAATTAGCTGTTGCTGCCACAATTTATTGCTTGAATATGTTGTTGTTATTGTTGTGCTTGCCCAGATAATAGTTCATTGTTGCAATTCGAAGTGACTGAATAGATTTAACTTAAATTGATATACTCATGGAGTGGTTGGCGTTAGGAAGAGCATCCAGTCGTAGAAATATTGCCAGATCAGACTGGGCCTGGTGCAGCCTTCTGGCTTCCCAGACTCCAGTTGCACCGTCCAACCCATGCCAGCATGGAAAGCGGACGCTAAACGATGATGATGATGATGATGATGATATTTGATCTGAAACTTCCAGGAAGAGCCTGGTCATGAGGACAGCGCCTCAGGCAAATTTTGTTATTCAGAATATGGTTCTTGTGTTGTAAATTCTGCTTTATTCAAACTTGGTTTGAATAGGTGTTTAAAAAAACCAGAAATCATTATTGTGTGTGTGTGTGGTTGTTATTGTTTAGCTCTTGGTCAGTTTTATAGTCAAAAGCATTCCAACTGTTTATGTTTTTACTTCACACATAGTATATCTAGGATTACATTATGTAATGTGTCATTTCTTTTTTAAGATAGTAGGATGTCGTTTGAGAGAGATTTTACTGCTATTTCTAACATATTGAATAACCACAATCTTTCATGACGGACTAGTTTTGGACGGACTAGTTTCTAAGCACAACATTCACTACATCTGTCTATTTTGTTGATGTTGATCTCTTGGTCAACCCTGATCAAACTAACCTATGTTCAGAGGTGTCCCAACCATGACCATCCCATCTAAGACAACATTTTCAATATGTCCTGCTTTTCTAAGTTGGTATGGTAGGATTCAAGGTCAGTTTAAGTTGCTATTTCACTCAACTGCATGCCTTATCGAAAAAGTATGTTGTATGACTGCTTCCTGGTCATGAAATGGTTAGGAAGTAAAATTTCTTGCTCTGACAAAAATCTAAAAGAAGTAGAACCTTGCAACATATACCAAACATAAAAACTGACATGAGAAATATTGATTTATTTTTGACATGACATAAGGAAGTAGATTTTACTGGGGAGGAGAAATAGGATGCTTCTGGCTTTCTCTAAACATTAATGGTGTAAGTGAAGTGATGTGGCTTCGGTCACAAATCAATTCCAGGTTGTGAGTTTGGCTTGCCAGATAGTTCTTTAGATGTCACTGCTGGGATATAATAAATATTAGTTCGTTTTGACTAGTTACCAGACTCCGCCATAGATTTATGAGAGAAAAGTGGGACATATTGATGCTCATGCCTTTTTGAATGTCAGTAGAGCTCTAAGTGAAATATCTTCAGCTGGGAATTGAAACAGTTGTGGTGTCAGTTTATCCAGAGTTTTTCTCTTGTTCTCTGCTGCTTACTACATACTGATATAACAGATTTTGCAAAAAAAAAAAAAAAAAAAAACTAAAAAAAAAGAAAGAAAAAAAAATGAAAATGTATTGTGATATTTATGGCTTCCTGCTGTCTGTGAATGATATAAGGAATTATATTTCTGAATTGCTTTTCTCTCTATTTCCTCAGCAAAACACTGCAGTCTGTGATGCCAGTAGCAACTCTCTTGATGGCTGTTGATGTCGTACAGTTTGACTTTGCTGGATTAGGCTCCAAAGTTGTTCTTCTGCTGACCCCTGAACTGCTGTTTGTTTATGATTGTGAAGAAGACATGTCTCTCCAGACATTTGCCCTTGCCGAGATAGAGTGTCCTGCTGCCACCAACTTGCGTGGCAATAGTTCGGCAGCAGCTGGTGCTACTGCTGCTGCTGCTACTAGTAGTATGGAAGACTTAGAGGAGGATTCTTGTGTCCTTTCCTTCGTATGGCAAGACCAGACAAAACAGATGAGCTTCAAGGTAACTCTCTCTTTTACTCTTTTTTTTCTTTTACTTGTTTCAGTCATTTGACTGCGGCCATGCTGGAGCACCGCCTTTAATCGAGCAACTCGGCCCCGGGACTTATTCTTTTGTAAGCCCAGTACTTATTCTATCGGTCTCTTTTGCCGAACTGCTAAGTGACGGGGACATAAACACACCAGCATCGGTTGTCAAGCAATGCTAGGGGGACAAACACAGACACACACGCACACACACATATATATATATATACATATATATGACAGGCTTCTTTCAGTTTCCGTCTACCAAATCAACTCACAAGGCTTTGGTCGGCCCGAGGCTATAGTAGAAGACACTTGCCCAAGGTGCCACGCAGTGGGACTGAACCCGGAACCATGTGGTTGGTAAGCAAGCTACTTACCACACAGCCACTCCTGCACCTATTTTATAACTGTTTTATTGTTTTATAATATTGCATTCAAAAGCCTTTTCACATATCATCATCATCATCATCATTTAACGTCCGCTTTCCATGCTAGCATGGGTTGGACGATTTGACTGAGGTCTGGTGAACCAGACTCCAATCTGATCTGGCAGAGTTTCTACAGCTGGATGCCCTTCCTAACACCAACCACTCTGAGAGTGTAGTGCGTGCTTTTACGTACCACCGGCACGAGGGTCAATTTGGTGGTACTGGCAATGGCCATGCCCAAATGGTGCTTTTTATGTGCCACCTGCCCAGGAGCCAGTCCAGCGGTATTGGCAATGACCTCGCTCAAATGTCTCACGTGCCACCAGCACAAGTGCTAGTAAGGTGACGCGGTAATGATCATGCTCGAATGGTGTGTTTGACGTGCCATCGGCACGAAGGCCAGCTTGTTGCTCTGGCAACGAGCTCACTCATTGTATTTATATGTTGATTTGATATCAGCTTTGTATTCTCTTTATGTACGTCACAATTTTGACTCCTTTTTATTATGAAATGTTTAACTCTCTCTGTCCTTTGTTTTCAGGACCAACACCCAAACAAAGACCGAGTGACAGCCTTCCTTGATAGCACACCAGGTTTCATTCCTTTGCCAGGACTTAGCAGTGACACTGTTGATAACGGAGCTGGTTGTAGTGTTGACAGTGGTGCTGGTGGTACTGTGGTATGTGATCATCAGTCCAGCAGCATCGCTTCAAGCCCAACACAATCAACAGCAGCTCCTTATTTTGAGTTTAGGGTTGAGCCACACTATAGAGAAACTTTCCTGACTTTATTTCAGATGGCAAAGAATAGGTTGGTTGGACGGGGCTTCCTCTTGTGAGATTTCCTCTGGGGAATGAGACACAAAACATTTTATACAATATCAGAAGGACTAATAAATTTGATACTGCACAATATATATATATATATATATATATATATATTGAAATGGATACATTTAACTCTCTGATGTTGGTACTGGTTTTAACGTGACTGCTTGTGACATAGGCTGATATAACACTCTCTACTTGAAAGGAAACGGTTGCTGTTGTTGTGTGTCTTCTATGATTGCGCTGTTGTTTCAGTGATGAGATACAACCCTATATACACTCTATAGCCACACGAAAATTAAATGCAGTGTGTGTGGAAAATGGTCATCTTCTTTTGAACTTGGTGGATGGAAAAAAAAGAAAAATTTAACATGGAGTGTTTCTGTTATTTTATTTCTCTGTCTTTCATTATCTGTTGGTTACGGTCAACAAACTGTGTTTGTATGTATGTATATGTGTACACATGCACATGTATCTGTATACACACACTTCTCTTGTGGGATTAACTTATTACTTTGGTCATAACCATAGTAACCATGGTTACTAGTATTGTTATTCGAATTATTTGTTGATGTTGTTACTGCTTGAGTGACATCAGATCCTAACCTATCAACAAGTGTTGTTGTATAAATGTTTACAACAATAATAGATGTTACAATAACAACTGTTATATTAGTAGTTGACAGATGTTAAAGTCGGTTGGACTGACAACTGCTGTACTAACCAAACATTGATTGTTACATTTATATTTATTATTATTTTTTTTTGTTTTAATTTCAATATTGTTATCAACTATTTATCTAGTTTATCCAGAAACGATGAAAAACATCCGTGAGAGATGCTCTTTCTCATTGTGTCACACCTACTTTGACCAGTCGTAACGAAATCTGCTACGGTTATCAGCATTTGTTTGTCACAAGTGATAAACATCCATAACAGTTGCTTATTGTTTTTCGCTGTCACTCAAATACTATCAACCAACAAGCAGATCTTTCACAGTTGCTCACTGCCTGTGTATCACTAGTTGTAACCATCAACCTCCAGAAACGTCCATTGTGGTTACTGAAATTTCTGCAACAGAACCAACTGAGACAGTGAAGTACTAGAATAAATACCTTCTTTAGATCCAACCTTCCAGTTTGCTGAGCAGCTCGTGGGTTCAAATCTTATTATGTCTCTTTAGGATCACTAAAATAAGTACCAATAAAATTACAGGTGTCTTCTTAGTTGGTTGTAATCTTTCTCCTACAAAAATTGTATCTCAGTTCGACAGCTATAACAGGGCTTTATTTAACGTATGTGTCACATCTATTGCAACTATAAAAATATCAAAAGCTGTGGCATGTTTTGTAGAAAATAATCCTTCTGCTACATTTCTCTCCCACTGTTAACAACTGCCATGTTTACTGTTTTGTCGTATTCACTGCAGCATGAATAATCCTTGATGCGGTTGATACTATTTTTCTTTTTTTATTTTGTGCATTTACTGCCATCTCCAAACAGTAACAACACCTGAGTGTTCTTTAGTTTTACAACAACAGTGACACCTGTAACTCATCTTATTCATTCGTGCTCTTCCCTCCAACCCCTATCCAGATTCTTACTGACCAGGATTTATGGTGGTGGGTGGCTAAAGTTTTCCTAAAATTTTTTTTTTTATATAAATATTTTTATTTAATACAACATAAACATTTAAAATAGTCATGTGGAAAGGATGTATCATAATTTAAAACAAAAAAAATTATGACGAATTTGAGTATTAAAAAGTTATTAACACATTCATTATTTTTTCTTCTTACATATCACATCTGGTCAATTTTTACCAGTCCTAATCCTTAAACATAACTTTGCTCCCTCCACTTCAAGTCCAGTTTGCTCATCAGCATTGTATAGATAATCTTCTAATATCAAAAATAAAATTACAGCTAATTTCCTTACACTCACAATAATGTTTCTTTTTCTCTTTTATGTTGGTATTATTATCATTGTTGTTTTTCTCCAACCAAATGGTCATACTCAGAGTAGGACATATATATGTATGTGATCTAGTGTTGGCCTGCTTGGTAATGTCACTCAAAGGCCCCAGGGTCACTAGACACAGATGTAGTCACCTTTAGAAAGACTAGGATTTCTGGGAAGTGTGCATCACATCTTATAGTTAACATGGCCTGAGTGACAATGATGGTAATCATCATCATCATCATACGTCCACTTTCCATGCTAGCATGGGTTGGATGGTTCAACTGGGGTCTGGGAAGCCAGAAGGCTGCACCAGGCCAGTCAGATCTGGCGGTGTTTCTACAGCTGGATGCCCTTCCTAATGCCAACCACTTCGTGAGTGTAGTGGGTGCTTTTTATGTGCCACCGACACAGGTGCCAGACAAGGCTGGCGGACGGCCACGCTCGGATGGTGTTTTTTACGTACCACCGGCACGGAGGCCAGGCTAGGCTGGCATGGCCACGATCGGATGGTGTTTGTTATGTGCCACCAGCACAGAGGCCAGTCGATGCGGTGCTGGCTACGGCCACGTTCGGATGGTTCTCTTATGTGCCACCAGCACTGGTACCACAAACTACAAATTCCATTGATGTGGATCGATTTTGATTTTGATTTGATTCTTTGTTGATGATTTTCACTTGCCTCAACAGGTCTTCACAAGTAGAGTTATGTGTCCCAAGAAGGAAGGTATGCACAGGTGGACTGACTACGTCCCAGGTAGGGGCCACGGGTTATGGCCTCACTTTTCCTGCCGGGTCTTCTCACGCACAGCATACTTCCAAAGGTCTCAAAAGGCTTGTGCCTCAAACTACAGCCAGTCTTCCTGAGTTCATCTAAGATTGTAGTGCTGGATGTGAGCAGCAGCAAAGTGCCTTTAGACTAGCTGCTGTCAGTGCTCTGACAGTGGCAGGACAGCTAGATTTCAAGTGTCTCAGACCATTCTTTCAAACATCCTACTCTCTAATTGTAGTTGATGACTAGGAAGGTATTTTAGATGCATATTTAAATTACCTTGGGTTTGAAAATAGGGTGTAAAAACCTCTCATATCTGCTCAGACAGTTCACATGATATAAGCATAGAGCAGCTGCATTTGGTCAACTAATAGGGTATTTGTTAGGTCAGTGGATAGAGATAATTTATTCACAATTTAAACTGGTTAGCTAGACAGACTGCAAATTTATAATTAGTATGGTCAATTTAGTTATAATGCATAGACAGAGAACAGGTTATTGGTAGCTGAATGCATCATACCTGGTGTGCAAAGCTTTTAATGACTGAGTTAATGAATTAATAAAGTGGCAGTTGATGGGTTAATCATCAGTATCCAGTTGTGGGTTGCTCTGAAGAGAATGTTTATAGTTAGATGAAAAGGATTTAGCAGAAAAGTAGTGATAAAGAAGAAAAGATTAGAGAAGAACTAGTGAATAAATTAGAAGAAATGATTAGGTGAGGCCTCGTGACCAACATGCTAGTGATGAGAATAATTCTCAGCCATCTCTTTAATGCAGAACCTGTACTTTACATTATCAGAGCTGTGTAATGTGTTCTAAGAGGCAAAGGAAAGAAAGCAATTCAATAGGCTTGAGTGGCAGAAGTGCAGAGGGGTAATAAAGCCCCAATTTAATCTTTGATAAAGTCAGACATATCCATTTTACTCAGTTCCATGCATCTGTGTGCAGTTTTCCAGCTGCAATTTGTTCTGTAGCTTGGAGCGAGCAGTAAACCTTTGTGCCTTTTTCATCGACCTGCTGTAAACCATGATGGAGGATATGTGTGCGTAATATATATATAATTTAAAAATAGGATAAAATCTTTATAAGAATTTATCAAGTAGTCAGTGTGAAAAACCTCATAAGAGAAAAAAAAATCCACCAATTTTTTCACTTAAATATATTTATTTATTTATATTATATAGAGGGCATTATTACACATAAATGCCACATGCTAGGAGGGACTCTTAAAGTCAAAACTACTAAAATAAATAAACACATCGTACCGAATGCAAACTCTGAAAGCTTTGTGTTTATTTATTTTAGTAGTTTTGACTTTAAGAGTCCCTCCTAGCATGTGGCATTTATGTGTAATAATGCCCTCTATATAATATGAATATATATATATATATATATAAAGTTAATCCAAACAAGAAAGCACAAAAAAACACAACAAAGCGAGGACGTGGAACAAATATAGTATTATTGGACGCTAAGGAAAGAAGGAGGGTTTAACGTTTCGAGCGGAGCTCTTCGTCGGAAACATAGGAGAAGGAAATATCCAGAGAAGGGAAGACAGAGGAAAAAAAATCGCCAACGGTACACACGAGGTCACATACATATATATATACATATATATTTAACTCTTTGGATATATTTAACTCTTTGGTGCTGGTATTGGTTTAGTGTGACTGCTTGTGACAATTGCTGTTGTGTATCTTTTATTATAATTCTATTCTTTCAGTGATTGGATACAACCCTGTAGCCACATGAAAACCATGTGAAGGATTATCTTCTTTGATCATGGTGGATGGAGAACAAATTTCAAAGATTGGGAAATTTTCTCTTTTATTATTTTTTGTGTTTTTGTATGGCTGGTAGTTAGGGATTGTGTGTGGTGCTGATCACCTGAGCTGGATAGTCTGCTCAAAGAGCTTTACATATACATGCCAAAGTCCTGGCAGACATTTTTTATAACTGGCAGCCAAACTGAAGAAATTTCCAATTGTTTTCAGCTTAGAACAATGGGAATGTAGTTAATAATATGCAGTTTGTAGATCTGTTGAATGCAGAAATAAAAATTTTGGTGAATGTGCTTGGAAAGAGGTTGGAGCTTATCATCAATAGTGAAATTAGAAAAGCACAGATTTGTGTGATCCCAAGTAGGTCTATCTAGAACAGCCTCCAACTCATGTGATACACTGTAATGAAGTTGGGTAACAAGCTTGACTTCAATAAAGGTTTGGTCTATTTGGATCAATTGAAAGCTTTTGATAAGGTCAATCATTCTAACTTGAAGAAACAGTCTTTAGACTTTCCAGCAGGATTCCCGAACATGACCAACAAAGACTGGATATTATCCAACCATCTCAGTTTTGGTCAACCCCTAGGTCTCTTGCTGATTGACTTTGCTTGAAGAATTCATTCCTGAGACATTCTGATCGCATGTCTGTAGTACCAGAGCTGTGACCTCTCAATGTGGCTCAACCTAAAGAGATTCTCTGATCGCCAAACTAAGCACCCTATCAAGAACATTACTTCAGAGATCCTTCAGAGGAACCCTATTTCAGCCCCTTGTATTTGTAATTGTACTCATTAATGGCCATAGGTGAAGATAGGCACAAAAACTGAAATGTTGATAGCAATTTTGGCTTTTTTAAATTTGGTATGGCCTGGTTAGCCTGTAATGACATGCATAAGATCTGGTCATCAAATCTAAGTAGAGACTTCAAACTTGAAATCTTCAAAGCCACAGTCGAACCAATTCTACTATATGGCTCAGAAACCTGGACGTTATCAAAGAAGCTTGAGAGGCGGTTGGATGGAACCTGCACTCGCCTCCTAATGAGAGCTCAAAATCTCTCATGGAAGCGCCATCCAACCAAAATGCAAATATATGGGAAACTACCACCTGTGTCATCTCTTGTGAAAGGTAGGAGAGTCCAGTTTGCTGGACATTGTTGTAGAGCTGAAAAAGAGGTAATTTCTACTCTTCTCCTCTGGAAGCCATCTACTCTGGAAGCAATACCAGAGGGTGCACACTCTCCTACCCTGATGTAATCTCCAGGGATACAGGCATCCAGCAATAGGACCTCCGTAATACCATGATGGACCGTGAAGTCTGGCGTAGCATGGTAAATTCCATTGTCTCGACCACGGTCGAACAATGATGATGATGATTGACTTTTTTACCAGTCTTTCTTCTTCTGAGGATCAAATGCTGGTGCTGTTGCATTACTATGCCAGCATCTGCAATTCTTGCATCCAATTCATCCTCCTACCTTCCATCACTTGTGAATATAATCCTGAGATAGTTAAACTTCTGCATTTGTTTCAGTGATATTTCATTAGCATGCAGAGTGCACATTGGGAAAAGATTCTTGAGAGGAACAATGTCTCAGTCTTTGAAACACTAATTCTCATCCCTGCCTTTCAGCCTTTGACAGTAAAGCCATTCAGTGCATGATGGAGACCATCTTCTGATGAGTCAAGAAGCACCATATCATCTGCAAATATCAGCTGATGGATCCTACAACCACTGGTTGTGATGCCAATCCCACAATAGCTGCCACATGTTGATCCAGTTCATAAAAACTATGGAAATGTGAGGTGACAATACACAACCCTACTGATACCCAACACCCATGTTGAAAGGTTTCGACTGAGCACTATTTACCCAAACACAAATATCTAGGCATTCTTTGCCTTTCATCCTTTCGGGGTCGATAAATTAAGGACCAGTTACGCACTGGGGTCGATATAATTGACTTAATCCATGCGTCTGTCCTTGTTCGTCCTCTCTGTGTTTAGCCCCTTGTGGGTAGTAAAGAATTAGGAAAGGTTGGAAAGGTGAAAGATAGTATCTGAATAAATCAGGGGAAGCTAAACTAAGTTAAGAGAAGTTAATAAAAGTCAAAATCACTTATGAACAAGACTGGAGAAGATGAAAAAGGAAAAATTGAGAAAAGGAAAAAGTGTGAAAGAGTGGAGAGCTGCTCTAGGCTCATCTGCTTTGGCATGGTTTCTATAGCTCGATGCCCTTCCTAACACCAGCCACTGTACACAGTGTACTGAGTGCATTTTATGCAGCACCAACATCAGTGGAGTCACCATGTAACATGCAAGTCAAAGACCACAAGTTACTTGGTAACCCAGCTGGTGTTTGTGTGATGTAAAAAGAACCAGTGCTGGCGCCACATAAAAAAGCACCCCCTACTTCTTACAGAACATAAAGCCTAAAATTTGAAAGAAGAGGCTTAGTTGAATATATTGACACCAGTGCCTGATTGACCCTGGAGGGGTGAAAGGTAAAGTTGACCTTACTGGGATTGGATATCAAAACTTAAAGTGCCAGAACAATTACCACAAAGCACATGATTAAGAGAGTAATGAGTGTCAGAATTTATATGCAACTGCATATTATGTGCCATGTGTGGTTTCTGTTTTGAGTTCATTTTACTCTGAGGACAAGTTTACTTTCGTCCTTCAAGACTTGATAAATTGAAGGACCAATCAAATACTGGAATTGATTTAATTAACTATACCCCTCATCCAAAATCTGTGGCTTTGTGCTTAAGCAAGGGACAGAATACTTTGTGATATTATTTTGGTCTCTTTGTAATCTCAGCTCTAATCCTTTTGAGGTCGACTTTACTTTTCATCCCTCTAAGAAACGAGATCAATAAAATAATATTGGTGAACAACTTGGTTATTAAATCAATTATACTCCTAAAAAAATGTTATGCTCTTGTGTCTATGTTAGAAAATAATGTTAACATTGAAAGTGATGGAATGGTAGAAGCCACAGAGAATAAAATATTTTGTGGTCTTCTGGCTTTTTATGATTCTGAGTTCAAATTCTGCTGAGCTAACTCTGCCTCTCCTCTCTCCAGGAGTGGATAAAATAACTGGGGCCAATATAACTAACTGGTGTCCTTCAAATTCTTACATTGGCTTTGTGCCAATGTAAGAAATAACATGATGCTGAATTGGTAGAATCATCAGAGCACTGGATAAAATATCTCAGTATTTTTTCCAACTCTTTATTTTGAGTTCAAATCCTGCTAAGTAAACTTTGTCTTTCATCCTTTCTGAGATGATATTGGATTGTCCAGAAAGTTTGTGCTGATTTTTAAAAGAAAGAAAAAAGGTCAATAAATACTTGCCATTACCCAAGCTTTGCCAGGTGCTCATGAATGACAGACTTTGATAGGCTGAGGCTTTCTGCCAACTCTCGGGTTTTGCAATGTGGGTTATTCTCAATTAATGACTTGATTCGGTCATCATCTGTAGTGGATGGTCTGCCTGATCGCTCTTTATCAATAAGGCTACAATCTCCAGCTCGGAACCTTGTGAACCACTTCCGTACAGTTCTTTCTGATAAAGAAACATCACCGTAAACTGCGCATATTTCTTTGGTTGCTTGTGAGGCATTTTTCCCTTTATGGAAAAAGAAAAGCATCAAGTGCCAAAAATGAACTTTACTCTTTTACTCTTTTACTTGTTTCAGTCATTTGACTGCGGCCATGCTGGAGCACTGCCTTTTAATCGAGCAACTCGACCCCGGGACTTATTCTTTGTAAGCCAGTACTTATTCTATCGGTCTCTTTTGCCAAACCGCTAAGTGACGGGGACATAAACACACCAGCATCGGTTGTCAAGCAATGCAGGGGGACAAACACAGACACACAATCACACACATATATATATACATATATACGATGGGCTTCTTTCAGTTTCCGTCTACCAAATCCACTCACAAGGCTTTGGTCGGCCCGAGGCTATAGTAGAAGACACTTGCCCAAGGTGCCACGCAGTGGGACTGAACCCGGAACCATGTGGTTGGTAAACAAGCTACTTACCACACAGCCACTCCTGTGCCTTATTTCTTATCTTCCATTTTAAAGGGTTACAGAATTAACACAGGTTATAGGAACATAAACCTTCTTCCACGAAAAGATAGCTTAAACTGTGTTCTAAATGGGGATGTAATCAAATCCTATTTTATACATTCAAACATGTTCTAAAATAAGTTGAAAGGTAAGCTACTATAAATCGGCACAAACTTTCCAGACAACCCAATAGGATAAGTATCAATCAAGTAATGGGCATGATGTAATCAACTTGCCCATCCCTTCAAAATTGCTGACCTTGTGCCAAAAGTAGAAAGAATTATTTTTGGCAGAGTTTTAAAGATTTGAATATACATTGCAATATTTTTTCCAGCTCTCTGTCTTCCAAGTTCCAGTCCTGCCAAGGTCAACTTTGCCTTACATCCTTCTCAAGTCTATGAAATACTGGAGGTGATATAATCAACTATTTCCTTCTCATATTCTTATCCTTGTATCCTTGTTAGAAATCATTATCTGCAGTCAGTCATTGTGACTATGGCCATTCATGGCTTTGGCATGACTTGATAAGCTTTCTTCATTCTGGTTGGCTTTTAGCATGAGTTCACCATTTATTATGATCAATTCCTTTCCACTTCATGTCCCATTTTTTGCAGTATCTTTGAATTTCAGTCTAGTTCTTCCATGATCTGTTTTCTCTTTGCATAGTTGGGAATTAAGGAGTTGTCTGGAGAATCTGCTGTTGTCCATCCTGTGGATGTGTCCCAACCAACATAAATTTCTATCAATGAGGATTGATAGAAATTTATATCAATCCTTCATTGTTGGTTGGGACACGTACATGTGATGGACAGCAGTAGATTACCCAGACAAAAACACTTCCAACTATGGAAGTGGGGTGGGGAAAGAAACCATAGAAGACCTAGACTGAGATTTAAAGACACAGCAAGAAAAAAGGACATGAAGTGTATCCATGCTAGAAATCATTATTATAATCATTAGGACGGTCAGCTGGAAGATTAGTTAAAGTTTTGCACAGAATGCATTGTGGCATTTGTTCCAGTTCTGTCCTCTGAGTTCAAAGTCTGTTTAGGTCAACCTTGTCTTTTCTCTCCCTCATGATTGCTTAAACAATATACCAGTCAAGTTCTGGCGTGGATTTAATCAACTAACCCCTCATGCTAATCTTTCTGGGCTTGAGGAGGAGGGTGTTTGATTAAAAAAACAAAAAGGACCATTAATGTTCTAATGTTGATAAAAGAATCTACTGTGCCTCACCACAACATTATGTGTCAGTCTTAGAAATCCTGCTTATCATTTAATGATAGTAATAAGGCAATTAGCTGGCAGAATTGTTAGCATATTGGGTAAAAAGCTTCATGGTGTTTCATCTGCCTTTACATTCTGAGTTCAAATTCTGCCAGGGTCGACTTTGCTTTTCATCTTTTCAGGGTTGATAACATAAGTTGATTACTGGAGGTCGTTGTAGTTGACTTACTTCCCCAAAATTGCTGGCCTTGTGCCAAACTTTTAACCTATTATTATTATTATTATTATTATTATTGAGTGAGAAGCCCAGTATACCCATCACGACCACCTATCTGATAAGGGTACACTAGGCACATGCATCACAACCATATGTGCGCGACATGGTGATCTCATATCAAGATAAACAGCACATGACCTTGCAGGCGGGGCCCAGTAAGAACTTTCTTCTGGTCCAGTAGCCCATCCCACTCAAAAGGTCCCTGAATAAGGATTGTTTAAGGATGTTGAACGAACCACCCATGTTTCCAAAGGTGAATTATCCAAACCTCTAAGAATTCCTTTCAACACATGGCTATGATGCTCCCCCACTACTTCTGCTCATGATCAGAGATGCACATATTGTCAGCCACTAAGGAACATGCTCAACTGGTTAAAGTCAAACAACTGACAAGCAAACCTGTGGTATTGAGCAGAATATTTGCTGTAGCCCATCTTTTATACCAAGACAAAACAATGTACATGATAACACTTCCAATCAGTTAAGATCAGAAGCCATGAGAACCACTGTCTGGTACTGCATCAAGGCAGTTTATTATTATTATTATTATTATTATTATTATTATTATTGATTTTATTTTCACTGTGTGGTATGTTTTAGGTTTGTTTTCCTTGATAGCTAATTATAACTAATAATCCAAAAGTTGAAGGTTAAAATATTTAAAATATTTTGGCTTTTCTGAACAAACAATATTTTGGAAGTGTTCCAAGCTTATGTCCAGTTTTAGCTTTCCTGTGAACTTATAATTTCACTAATAATTCTTAGTTTAGTATTTACTAGCAGTATCGCCCGGCGTTGCTCGGGTTTGTAAGGGAAATAACTATATAGGTATTTTTAGAGAGTTATAGCCAAAAAATAGCAAAGAAATGCATTAAAAATGGAAAAAAAATGATGGTAAATTTTTTTTTAAATCGTTGACTCATCGTAGACATTTTTAGAGAGTTACTTCCCTTATATAATAGCGATAAAATGCATTCAAATGGAAAAAAATGATGGTAAATTTTTTTTTTAAATCGTAGACTCATCGTAGACGCGTGCTAATACCCAGAAGGGCTCGATATGAATCACGACTATAAGATACCCGGTTTTGGTTAAACTGCACCGCAAAATGTGGGAGTAGTTAGGAATCTAAATCGTAGGAGACAGACAGCACACAACCTTACTTTTATTTATAAAGATTTCTGAATGCTGCTTTTTTTCCTAGTATTTTCATTCACCAATCTTTTACACTCTTTCCTTCTTTATTTACATCTCTTTGCACACTAGTCGTTGATGTCTTTCTTTAATGCCTCTTCCAATTCCTCAAACTAGGTTTCCATTCTTTTACTTTCCATTTCCCTACATTGTCTCTTGGAACAGATTGCTTGAATTCTCTTCCTCTTTTTCATCGTACTGTCAGTATGGCTGTGTTTTAATGCACAAAGACGTTGGATGTGGAAATGTCTATAAGATTTTAATACGCTAATAGATTATAATACTTTTCAAGTTGTGTTCACACTCTAGCTGCTAGAATCCATACAGCTTCCAATGAATAATTTGTATAACATTGTTATCCAATTTCTCCTTACTTTAAGCTAGCTTTTTACATCAGAAAATATTGTGGAGGGGAAATAAAATAAGCATATTCAGTAGGATTTAGTTGTTTTGTATATGTGGAACTTGATCTAATTTATTCAAAGATATTGCTTTTTATGCTGACAGATCAAAGCGTCAGACTCACATTTGAGGTTACATTTCCTTAGCCATTGATTCAATCTTCTCTACGCCTCCTCTATCACACATCTCTGCATCAACTGCCGGTCCCTTTGCTCACCTAAATATTCTATACTCTTTTAGTCATGGTTTTATACACCACTTCACCATTATTTTTTTCAAATCAATGTTGAATTTTTATTTTCTCAATAACTAGTTCTAAGCAATTCTTTACCAAACCAAACCAAACATTACTTTTTTTTTTCTCGTTTCCTCCCTGCAGCCCTTTTATCTAATCAGACCTTTTTTCTCTCATTTGTTATCAACACTGTAACTGTTTAACACTACTTTTCATGTAGAATCTATCATATATTATCAATATTCTTTTCCTTTCTGGTGAAACTATTCAGGTCTTTGTTATTACATTTTAGTTACCTGGCATCATACTTTTGTAATGCAGTCACCCAGGTGTTGATTGCATTGATTTTCTCTTCTTTCTATTCATCATCATCATCATCATCATCATCGTGGATGTTTTAACAATCATCTTCTCATGATTGCTTGGATTGAACAGGTTTGCACTTGTCTTCATCTTTATTGTCTCATTCACTAAACTATTCTTCATTTCTTCCTCTGTCATTCTGTCAAGCTCCACAATACCTTGGTATTTATATCCATTATTCTCAACAGATTCTGTTCATACCCTGATGGAATAAGTGCATTTCCTTAACCTCCACTATAGATCTATAGGCTTGTAAATTTTTCCAAAAAAAAAAACAACAAAAAAACAAAACAAAACAGGAACTGCTTTTCACTGAGGTATCAAGCTCTACCTTGCACATCATGTATACTTTCAGATGATCTATAAATAGTTAATGAATCAAAGCTATTGATCCTATTTCAAATTAAGTATAATGCAAAGAGTATAGATGACTGGCTGTCACCATGGAATATGGCAATCTTAATAGTAATGTTTTTAAAACACTTTCTGCTTGTCTTACTCTTTCTCTCATTTCCACTCTTAATCAATCTGTGACAAGTTAATCACAAAAATTTAATATGATGATTGAACCCAATGATGTTGCAGTTATCACATTGATAGTTTGTGTTCTCTAGTTGACCCCAGTACACACCAAATCCTTCAAACTTTCTCCCTCTACGGGTATTTATCCAAAAATGAGTGGCTGTGTGGTAAGTAATTTGTTTACTGACCACATGGTTCCGGGTTCAGTCCCACTGCGTGGCACGTTGGGCAAGTGTCTTCTACTATAGCCTCAGGCCGACCAAAGCCTTGTGAGTGGATTTGGTAGATGGAAACTGAAAGAAGCCTGTCGTATATATATATATATATATGTATGTATGTGTATGTGTTTGTGTGTGTGTGTTTGTCTCCCTAGCATTGCTTGACAACCGATGCTGGTGTGTTTATGTCCCTGTTACTTAGCGGTTCGGCAAAAGAGACCGATAGAATAAGTACTGGGCTTCCAAAAGAATAAGTCCCGGGGTCGAGTTGCTCGATTAAAGGCGGTGCTCCAGCATGGCCACAGTCAAATGACTGAAACAAGTAAAAGAGTAAAGAGTAAAGAGTAAATGTATATTGCCCCATTTAAGACAAAATAACTGCTTCTACCCTATTAATTGGTCTCTTCCTGTCATATCTAAGATGTTAGTGATCCTAAATGGGTGCTACCCACTACACCCTTTGTGTCTTCTCTTTGATCACCAGAATAAGTTTCACAGAGCCAGTTTCTTCGGAGACCTTGTTTTATCATATGTTAGCACTCCTCTAGTTTTTGAGAACTCCAGCAAATGCCAAGTTGCTGCCCTTGACATCAGCAAAGCTTTTGACTTTTTCTAACATGAAAATATCCCTGTGGTTTCTACAACCTAATTTATTGTTTAGAACAGTGCTTTTCAAACTTTTTGCTGGAGCGGAACCCCAAGGAAACATTTCACTGGCTCGAGGAACCCCTGTGCAATAATCTAATTGTCTTATGCACACATATCTGCACAGGAAAATTAAAAATTACTGCCGATTTTAGCATTTTTGTAACTTCTTGCGGAACCCTTGGACTGTACTGGCGGAACCCTGGTTGAAAACCACTGGTTTAGAAGTTCCCTGATAAGATGATCCATTGTAATGTATGTAAGCAGAAGCTATTTCTTCAATCAGTTTGTCCCCTTTGCTCTCTCTATCTACCAATCAGTTCATTGCTGCCTCAGAGTACACACTCATCCACCCACTCACTGTTACTTCCAACCATATTCACTATAAAATTGATAGCACTTATATGTCCAGTTCCCTACTTTTTTCCTTCTGGGCATTCTGACATACTTGATGCTCATACACACATTTATGTTCTTGACTGCATTCAAGAGACAGACTTTATAATTGATAGACAAACCTTCACTTACAAACTTTCTGAAACCTTTACTCTTCAATGTGGCTGGACTCCCTCTCTACCTCATCAATACACCAAGCAACTTTATAATATCTACTTAAACCCATGTAATGTCCTTGCTTTTCATCTTTGAATAATCCTTAAATTTCCAACTCAACACTTACCAAGTCTCACCTTCTCCCATTCAGCAAGATTAAAACACTGGATTATTTATTTTTGGTCAGAAGTACAGTTAGTTATGAACATGTGCTTATCGATAATACAGTTAACTTTAATAGACAGTTTTCCTGTAATACAGGAAGTTTCTAAGGCTGTGAGCTGGAAGAAATGTTAGCAGGCTGGGTGAAATGCTTAGCGGTATTTCGTCTGTCTTTACATTCTGAGTTCAAATACCACTGAGGTCAACTTTGCTTTTCATCCTTTCGGGGTTAATAAATTAAGCACCAGTTGCATACTGGAGTCAATCTAAACAACTGGCCCCCTCCCCCAAAATTTCAGGCCTTGTTCCTAGAAAAGAATGCATGAAGTTCCTAATCTATTGCTGGAGAGTAAATGTTACAGAAAGTATCTTGCTATTAATCAACCATTCCAACAAAATCCTATTTTGTACTAATTTGAAAAATTGGACATGAAATGATAAAACAGATTTTAACAGTTGATTTTTGACATTAATAACTAAAGCATTTTTTTATTTCAAGTTTTGAGGATGTTCTCCATTTTCTTAGTTTTTGCCTTTTTATTCTTATCACTTCATTCATCCACCTAACTGTAAATAAGCACCTACAGTAGTTGGGGCCTCTGTATAATTAAAAAACATTCTTACCAAATATGGCCAACACATAACTAGAAACCTCAAGTTTACTACAGACACTGGGCTCACTACCACTGAGGGTCGGTCCTGCTAAATGGACATCCTCTATTTAGCTAAAAGTATATTTCAAAGACTAGTACTTGTTTTGAGAGCCAGAAAATATTTCAGCTCTCTTACTAACTCTCTATGAGGCTCAAGTGAAGCCCATAATAGAATATTAGTTCTACACTGGAGACAATGCTGCTGCTACTGCTACTCACACAGACATTAGTGACTGCATCTAATGAAAGACAATTTAGCTAATTATACATATTAGGTTGTTCCGAAAATAATGACTGCTCTAAGTGTTGTGTTTTGAAACGCAATTTTATCATAGTATTTTAATTAAATTTTAGGTGAATTTGACATACTTAATAATTGATGTGTGCTCTTTAATAATTTTCTACTTATTTCAGACAGAAAACATTCTTGAAGCATAGGTGCCCTTAATTATGAACATGACAAAAAAGGACCTTCGCTTACTTTTCTCGCATGAGTTCAAGCTTGGGTACAATGCCCCCCAAACTGCTGCCAATATCAACAGAGCATGGGGAGAGGGGTCGACAAATGATCGCACAGTATGAAGGTGATTTCAGAAATTCCGTAGTGGTGATGAGAGCCTTGAAGATGAAGAAGGTAGAGGATGGTCATGCTGTCTTGGCAATGAACAATTGAAAGCAATTGTTGAACAAAACCCACGTCAAAGTGTCAGAGAAATGTCTCAGGCACTTGGTGCCGGTATTGCAGTGGTCTCACGCAATCTGCAGAAGATTGGTTAAGTAAAAAAGCTCGATAAATGGGTATTGCATGAGCTCAATGAAAATCAAAAAGTTTGGTATTTTGAAGTGTGCACTATGCTCTTTCTGTGAAACACCAATGATCCTTTTCTTGACCGAATAGTCACTTGTGACAAAAAGTGAATCCTTTATGATAACTGTAAATGATAAGGTCAATGGTTTGATTGTGAATAGTCCCTCATACATTTCCCAAAGCCAAAGTTGCATCAGCAAAAGATTATGGTAATTGTCTGGTGGTCATCAGAGAATTGCAGCAGAGGTTTTCTGCAATCAACTTGATTGTGAATAGTCTCTCAAAGATAGTTTTAAACATTTTCAACTTGTCCCACATCACTTCTGTCACCATCATCATTATCTTAAGTTTTACTTTTAGTTCCATACAGACGTGTCTTGGATGATTCAGCAGGATCTGATGGGTAGGCGGATTATGTCTCTTGCTCATGTATAAGAAAAAGAGAATTATATGGATATTAACCCTGTTTTCTCATTGATAGAGAAGGAAGGACAAAAGAATTTCATTTCTCTTTCCTTTTTATTTTTGCAGGGGGATGGTGTTTATTAGTTTAACAGCACATCATACAACAATACTTGCTGCAAAATACTACTACTACTACTACTACTGTGACAATGATATTGTCATCATCATCATCATCATCATCAAGTTGTTGCTTCTACTGCAACAACGATGATACCCTCTTCTCCATCATCATCATGGTTTAAAACTCGATGATAAGAAGACACAAGGAGTTACCTTTAAAAATATACAACATATTTTATGTAATTTCAGAAACAATTGTTTGATTATATATTAGATAAATCAGAGATGTAATTATCATTAAAAAAACCCATAGGGAACTTAGTGTTAATACGTTTAATGTATAGACCATTAAAATGCTAGCTAGAAATATATGTTTGAGGGAAGGACAAAAACGAAAGAAAAGATAACCAAGTAAATGATTAATAGTGTTTTTATTTTCAGATTTTTTTTGTCTTCTCACTCCTAAAATATTAAAGGGAATATGATACATTGGCTAAAGTAGTTCAAGACAAGCTATGCTTGAAATGTAAATGATTATTGTTGGAATGAATTTTCAATTATAATCTTTGCTCAAAATCGAGCAAACTAGTAGTGTCTAAAAAATAAAAATGCGTTAGAAAGAAACTGTGAAGAGCAGGTTTAAAGACTGTTCAGTATTTTGTATCTGTAAGTGTATGCTAAATCTCCCACTTGAGTCATTACTTCTACATGGCAAATTCAGTGTTGCCAAGTAAAAGTCATGTTAACTGAAGCGGGAGTTTTAACATATTAACATACACTATTTTAGCCTCATAGTTTATCATCATGATTTCAAAGGAGAATAATAAACTAAAGAAGCATGTGACTATTAGTGAACTAGAAACTGAAGCTGAAGGAAAGTATAGTCTGGTTCTTCAGCGGTGTGAGTTAAATTTTAGAGCAAGACGTTAGAAAGAAAATGGTTTCGTACTAAGGACGAACTCATTACGTTTTCTGTAAAATATAATCTCTCTCTCTCTCTCTCTCTCTCTCTCTCTATATATATATATATATATATATATATATATATATATATATAAAGCTGAAGTTGTCTGTGTGTGGCAGGTTTGGTAGCCTTTAACTAACAATATCTCCTTCGAGACCCTGCGGCGCAAGTTGACCAAAATTGAGTGTATGATAGAAGAAGGCTTGCCCTTCCTTCCGTAGAAGATAAAATTCAAATCGGACTACGTTAAGACCAAAAATTATTTACATCAAAAAGGTGCTTTTTTTCTTTGAAAATCCCTATATTTTACGATCTTTTGACTGCTGTGTCGCCATTTTTCGGTGTATTTCAACCAGAAAAATGTTCACTTAAAGAGAATAACAAGCTATATAATGCAACATTTTTACTTTTTTCAAAAATTCCAATTCTAAAGGGTCGAAACAAACCCGAGCAACGTCGGGCAATACTGCTAGTGTAAATATATATTCTAAATCGTCATCATCATCATGTTAGGAAGCGTATGAGAGATACAAAAGATTTAACTATTAGGCAGTGATGCAGTGGTCTATTTATCAATAATATATTAGTAGCACCGTCTGTGAACTAGAAATTCAAAGTATTTCTGTCAAGTTAACAAGAAGAATGGGCGGGAACAATTTCGAAATTAGCGATGTGTGATTATGGCGATTTAGAAATCATAATGGAAGTAGAATTATCCACGTTGAAACAGACAGTGAAGTAACAAACCATTCAGAAAGGCATTGTGAAGGGGCCTCTAATTTCCCCTAAGTATATAATGGAGGTACAACTGGATTGTATTGGTGATCACTATTTCAGAATACTCAAGATTTTGAGAATGAAGCCTCTATACCTGGTTATAATCTAAGCAAGAAACGTTTTATCAGCATTGTATTTTGCGAACGCAGACTGTGGGCACCTTTTAGAGGAAATGGCGTACGCAAGGTCAGTGCGTTCGCACGTTTATTATTATCATTTTGAAATATTGTGGTTTGACATGCATCGCTTTGATTTTCTTGCATTTCATTCCAGTGGAACGAAATTGTCAGGAGGATGCACTCAAAGAGTTTCAGCTGATGACGTAACGGCGTTTCTAATTTCAGATAATGCATTTACTCACCAATAAGGAAGGTGCTCGCTTTTGCCATCCATTTCACCTCGGTGATCCAGCCAATGGATCAAGGTATAATTATAGTCGGGCAAAGATTATAACAAAGAATGTATATGGACAAAGTTCTTGTGATACTAGAAGACGATCTTAGGGAGAAAACACGATGACAACACTGTCACTAACATCAATACAACCTCAAACCTGCAATATTTATTTTAACAACTCCACAGATGGCAGAAAAGTTTAACCATTCTAGTCAATGCTTGGAGCAAACTGTACAGAGTTATGATAAATATTAAAGGGTTAATAGTAAAGGATTATCATCGTATGGTTTAAAGAACAAGCGAAATAGATGGTCTTGATAGCAAGTAATAACAAGAAAAAATATGGCTGAAACTCTTATAGATGACATCAGAAATAGTAAGAATGAAGACGATGAACCATTGCATGAGAAACTCAGACTCCCTTTTATATGTAAATCCCTTGATTACGTCATTTCATAAATTGTCAATAAAAATTGATTTTCAGCAATATTACTAATATTATTTAAGAACTCCTTATCCGGAAGCAGTAGTAGCAAGGTGGCTCATACTTCGAGTCAAACTGTTCCAGCAATTGTTGTCAGCTGATAATATTGATATCCCGTCTACTGTCGATTTAGTTCCTTTCAAGTTATTTCATGCTTCTACGAGAATTTTCTAATTCATAATGAACGCTACTTTTACCCCTACCCCACTTTCATCACATCAATGTCATGTCATCTACATCACATAAATGAAAGCAATAATTTACGGTATTATGATTTAACGATTACATACTATATTAAATAATGTTAAATCATTTACATAAGGTATTGTTAAATGATGTTATACATTAATTTATTATGTTCATATATGTTCACAGTATTTTAGGTCATTTTTATTATTGTTTATCAGTGTCCAACGTATATGATATTTCAGTATCATGTACACATACAATATTAACCCTACAATTGGTTAACTCAATCGTTAAAGCAGATATCCTTTCGTTGTGTATATGTAGTACAAGAGAGAGAGAGCTCATTGTACGTTTGAGAGTGTTTGTCGGTGTATCTGATAAAAGCAACTTATTAATTTACGTTCCATTATATAAAATGGAAGCACTCCGTCGGTTACGACGACGAGGGTTCCGGTTGATCCGAATCAACGGAACAGCCTGCTCGTGAAATTAACGTGTAAGTGGCTGAACACTCCACAGACACGCGTACCCTTAACGTAGTTCTCGGGGATATTCAGCGTGACACAGAGAGTGACAAGGCCGGCCCTTTGAAATACAGGTACAACAGAAAGAGGAAGTAAGAGTGAGAGAAAGTTGTGGTGAAAGAGTACAGCAGGGATCACCACCATCCCCTGCCGGAGCCTCGTGGAGCTTTAGGTGTTTTCGCTCAATAAACACTCACGACGCCTGGTCTGGGAATCGAAACCGCGATCCTACGACCGCGAGTCCGCTGCGCTAACCATTGGGCCATTGCGCCTCCACATTATATAAAATATACCAGAAGCAAACAGACTTAAAACCATTTGATAAATTATTTTTTCTCGAGTCTTCGATTCATTATAAAATCGCAGGCATCGTGACATACTGCGTGTCGTGTCTGTAGAGAAGCAGAAGCCCCCAGTATTGAACATGTGCTTCTGTTTTTATCGACTCCGAAATGACGGAAAGACAAATCTAACCTCGACGGGATTTGAATTCAGAGCCCAGTGAGCCGAAATGAATACCGCAAAGCATTTTACCTGATGCTCTAACGATTTCCCAGTTCGATGATGCTGTTTTATTGATGTTTTATTTGACAACCATCAATAAAATAAGTATTAAGTACAAGAGTCGATATAATAGACTAAAGTTCTCGAAGCTGGTTCCCTAACACAACTTAGCCGCAATGCAGAAAACGGAGGCCAGGGCCAATAAATGAATATAGATTTAAATAATTTTTCTATTGTTTCTCTTTAAATTGATGTATTGTAATTTAAAATCGGCGACACGTGAACCCCACAACAAAGTGCATATAGATTAGGAAAGTACTGGTTAGGTCCTGTTGACCTCATCGCTGAAGTAATATAGATCAATAAAGTACTAGATACATCTTATCGACATCCCTTTAAGCCTAACAGCCATCGATTATGAGATGACATTAGGCTTGGAGTGACGTAAACACGGATCAATCCAGAGAGTAGGGTTGACGGAGTTTTAATTATTGATGTCAACAGGAAGAGCCTAACTAAACTGCAAGTCTTTGATGTCAAGGAGAACAGTGGAGAATTACTTAATTGTCAGTTATGATATCAAAGATGTCTAAAGTAATTTATTGATGCACCATCTACACACATAACTACAGCTCAAATAGAGAAAACATATGCGCATACTCGTTTATAGGACACATACACACACCAATAATTTATTTATAACTATGTATAGAAGAGAGAGAGAGAGTGAGAGATGCGGACACTTTACATACACACACCTCAATATATAGACTAAAACACAGCATATTCGCATTTATATATATATAGATATATATATATAAGGCCGTTAATTACTAAGTAAATGTATAGGTATACACAAATTGTGTGCGTGTGTCGAGAGATGGCGAGATAGACAAGTAAGTACATGCCTAAATACATTCAGTGTACATATTAGAAACAGACATTGTCAGATAGAAGGAATCTGCTCATAAAAACAACACAGTCAATCACACAGTCTTTTATTAAGCGCATTTCTTTGTTTTTGTAACCTTTCTTTTATTACAACTTTCACAGGTTAATTATAACTTTAATAGAAACAGAATTTAATAATGATCTATAATGGAATAAAAGGCCGCAGATAGCTAAATCGATAGAATGTCACACTACCTGCCGAAGAGTGGGCTGTTCATACCTTGTCCAAAGCGCTTCGATAAATCGATAGACAAAGCTATTAACTCTCAATGGCTCAGTGTATTTAGCTGTAAAGAGGTATCACAAAAGGACAGAAACAATCTACCATTGCAAGCAGCGGTGGTGGCGGCGGCAGAGTAAAATTGATAAACGATTCGTTCGCTTGTAGTGCTGAGTAAGAAAAAGCCGGGTAATAAATATTCTGTTAGTTTGCATTAGCGAATTTAACTCTCCAGTGCGAGTAGCCTCGAAGAGTTGTACTTATTTTAACAACTTGAAGAGGATAAAAGGTAAAATTGACTTTGACGTGAACTGAACACAGAATAAGATAATTAAATAGTTTTAACAAAGCACAAAAAAAAAAAAATTGTGGGTACGAGGAAGGTCACTTTATCACATCCAGGACTTGGTTAGAATTTGATTTTATCGGTCTCGAAAGGCTGAAAGGCAAAATCGACCTTGATGGGATAAGAACTTAGACCATAACGATCCGGGACAAATTCCTCGAAACATTTGTCCTCCACTCTACTTATTTTCCTTAACCCTTTTGTTACTGTATTTATTTTGAGATGGTCAAAATTACTTTCAATTATTTTAAATATAACAAAGAATTTAGTAAGATAACTTAGTTATCATTAAGCTAGTGTTAGGAACATAAACTGTGACTAAGGTTTGGTGGTAAATTTTAATGAAAAACTAATGAAAACAAGACATTTATACTGCAGAGCCAGAGTCGGTTTTGGCCAGGTTGGTAATGAAAGGGTTAACTGAGTTGCCGCACCTAATGGTGTCTCTATAACTCCGCACTCACACGTCCCGTAAGGATGTGTGAGTGCGGAGCGAGTAATTTAGACAGAAAGAATAGAAAAGGTAAAAACATAAAATATATTTCTTTGTGCACAAAGTCTCCGGTTTATAAAAGAATGAGATTAGGTGATGTGCATTCATTTCTCAAAGAGAAAAGACGGAAATCGAAGCCGAGTTCCATTTATCAGGTTTTTTTTGTAAGCAGATTTATAACATTCGCCTTTCAAGTGTATCAATATTATCCAGGTTGTTGTTATTTGGTGTTATTCCTGCTTAACCATACATACGACCCATTGGTAGCTGGTCAAACGTATAGGAACAGTCAATAAATTCAGCGCTCAAGTTAACCTGCGCCTTTGTCTCGTTAAGGACCGTACAGTTCTAGGATACTGTTCGTGGTATTATTTAATTCCATGTTAATCCTGATTGAGCTAAAATGTATACCAGTCATGACCATCCTTTCTTTTTCCAGGTAATGTTAATGCAGGCTACATTTTCCAAATGTGTCCTTCCCTTTCAAAAGCACTAAAGTGTGATTTGAGCGTGATTTGGATGTTATTTCTAGCAGGTTGGTAGTTCTCAACCTTAGAGTCTCCTTTCACAGACTAAGGTTTTTTTTTTATGCGGTAGTCGTTCTGACTCTCTACATAAAGTTCTTATTTCTTTATTACCCACAAGGGGCTAAACACAGAGGGGACAAACAAGGACAGACAAAGGGATTAAGTCGATTACATCGACCCTAGTGCGTAACTGGTACTTATCTAATTGACCCCGAAATGATGAAAGCAAAGTCGACCTCGACGGAATTTGAACTCAGAACGTAACGGCAGACGAAATACCTGTTTCTTTATTACCCACAAGGGGCTAAACATAGAGGGGACAAACAAGGACAGACAAACGGATTAAGTCGATTACATCGACCCTAGTGCGTAACTGGTACTTAATTTATCGACCCCGAAAGGATGAAAGACAAAGTCGCCCTCGGTGGAATTTGAACTCAGAACGTAACGGCAGACGAAACACCGCTAAGCATTTCGCCCGGCGTGCTAACGTTTCTGCCAGCTCGTCGCCACAGACTAGCGTTTTATAAATGCCCCCACCACTGAATTTGTGAAAAAAGATTCAATCAGAAACTAATTTTACATAGTTTATTATCTATATTTTCTTCGACTATCTAAGAAAAATCACAAAACATACTAAATATTCAACACCCTACCCCCACCTACCCTTAGTAGACCCATGTGAGCTTCAAACACCTCAGGGGAGTATTATCGTCCAGGTTATGATCCAGGAGGAAAGGCCACACCAATATCTTTACAAGGCCTCTGAAACTGGCGTGAGAGAGAGAGAGAGAGAGAGAGAGAGAGAGAGAGAGAGAGAGAAAGAGAGAGAGAGAAAGTAAAGGTGGATGATATTTTGCTTAATGGTTAAACCAGCGCTGTTAGTAAGCAATCGCTATAAAATCTGGAAGAATCCACCTACTCACACCTGTCTACTTTCCCTCTGTCTCCAATTGTAGCTACTATGAAGTGGCTATTGGAAAATGAAGCACAGTTTTTTATTCAGTGTGCTTCCAACTCGTATTTCTTATTCTGCAAGCAACAATAGGCGCAGGAGTGGCTGTGTGGTAAGTAGCTTGCTAACCAACCACATGGTTCCGGGTTCAGTCCCACTGCGTGGCACCTTGGGCAAGTGTCTTCTACTATAGCCCCGGGCCGACCAATGCCTTGTGAGTGGATTTGGTAGACGGAAACTGAAAGAAGCCCGTCGTATATATGTATATATATATGTGTGTGTGTGCGTGTATGTCTGTGTGTCTGTGTTTGTCCCCCTAGCATTGCTTGACAACCGATGCTGGTGTGTTTACGTCCCCGACACTTAGCGGTTCGGCAAAAGGGACCGATAGAATAAGTACTGGGCTTACAAAAGAATAAGTCCCGGGGTCGAGTTGCTCGATTAAAGGCGGTGCTCCAGCATGGCCGCAGTCAAATGACTGAAACAAGTAAAAAAAAAAAAAAGAAAAGAGTAATCTATGGCTGACCACAGTTGAAACTTTCCCATCCAACGCAGGAAAATACGAATTTGCTTTGTTTTTCATTCCATTCCTGTCAATAAACCTCTCCAGACTTTTCCTAATCCGATTCGTCCATTATCGTTTTTCAACGTCCTTGGTTGTTATTATTGTTTAGCTGCAGGTCAGTTTTGATCGAAAAGACCTATGATCAAAGGTATTCCAGCCGTAACCCTTTTCCCAAGCTACAGTGAATTCAGGACTGCATTATCCAACGTGTTCCTTATTCTTAAACGACAGGGTGCGATTAGAGGTAGATTTAGCAGTAATCTCCAACAGAGTGAGCATCAATATAGAGCAGTGGTTTTTCCTATGGTGTGCCCCGGATTTTCAAGAACTGCTTTCATGACTTTTGCTTTATGAAACTGGGGAAATGTGTTTTCCATAATTTTGTTATGCTTTGCCGGTACAACAAAAAAGAGGCGTTGCATATTTTAAGACCTGACCGCAGTCGATTTCTTCCATGAAGACAGGCAGAGAAAGAGAGAGAGAGAGAGAGAGAGAGAGAGAGAGAGAGAGAGAGAGAGAGAGAGAGAGAGAGAGAGAGAGAAAGAAGAATCGACCCCAATCCAATACAGAGTAGGTATTTTTTTTACAGATTGATTTCGGCGGGATCGAAACTCAAGACTAGCAGAACGATTACTGTAAAGTAAATTTTCCAACATTCTTATGACTGTACCAATTGGCTTTGTTATATAACGGGAAGCTTTACGAAAATAAACAAAAGCCGAAGGCAGGTGGAGTACAAACAAACAATTGTATTAGTATGGCGCTCAGGAATAGAAATAAAACAAGTCTTTTACGTTTCGAGCCTACGCTCTTCAACAGAAAGATACACAGAAAAGAAACACGGAGAGAAACAAGGAGAGAAAGAAAATGCGTGCAGGAGCCAAGTTTTTTCATTGGCTCTTTTTTTATCGTTTACGCGTTTCACTCATTAGACTTCGACCATGCTAGGACACCATTTTGAAGAGTCTTAATCGAACAAATCGACCCTTGTATCGATTAAAAAAAAATTTCGATATTTATTTTATCGGCTTTTTGCCGAACCGCTGACGTAAACAAGTCAACACCGGTTGTCAAACGGTGGTGAGATACAAACACAAAGAAACACACACATAGATACACATATAGATGGTCGTGGTCACCATTATAGATAGTGGTCCGTGGTGAATGTTGTGTGACCCATCTATATCGACTCATATCAGAAGGCTAAAATAATAAATATAATGTACCAGTTGGAAAAGAGAAACACAACCGAGTAGAAAGTTTAGAGAACATTTATTCATATATTTACATGCATCTGTGTGGGTTGCATGTTTGCTGTTAACCATGGTGAAGTAGTTCACGAACAGCGCTATGTGTGCAGTGTTTCTGGTGCTGTGCACGAAGAGATGTTGTTGACGACGTTGCTGAGAGACATGATGGTGGCGACGTAGATGGAGGTTACTGTAATGCTGTTGGACGGGTGTTGTCTGGCGTCGTTGATGGAACAGGCCATGTCGTGTGATCGGTGGTTAGACCTTAAAAGGTCTGGAACCAAAAAGACTTTGAGACAAGGACAAGGTGAGTTTTTATAGCTAATAGTAAACTCAAAATTGGATTGTGAACAGACTGTCGCACGTGATATTATTTAGGGACTACGATTGGTTGGGTTGCATATTGACGCTAGAGTAAGAGACAAATTGCGCCAACCAGAGTAGTGGACACAGTTGGGTCCAAACAGTGCCCAAAGGTTAGCTGTTATCTGCTACGTTCGTATGTGTGTATATATAATAAAGAAGAGAGGAAGTTCATTAGAGTTTGCTACAGTTTCCGTCTATCAAATCCACTAAGAAGGTTTTACTCAGCACAGAGCTAAAGTAGAAATCACTTCCCCATGTGGTTGGGAGGCAAACTTCTTACCACACAGCAACACTAATACAATTATAATAAATAAAATCTAGTAAGCAGTAAGTTTTGCATTTTCTTTCTAAATATTAACATTAAAGCAGGTTTTAAAATAAAACTTTCCATGTGATGTACACTAGTAATTTATTACTTTTCATACTTCTAAGTATGATAATATTTTTAGCTTAATTTTTTGCACCGCGAAATCAAAACAATTGAGAACCATTGACCTAGAGACTCACCCGACGTTCGTAGGGTATCTCTTGTTTCCTAACAATCAATAGATTTTCATCACTATTTCGTACGAATCTTTATTTTCCAAACTGTGTCTTAGAACTTCTTGCACTAGTGTATTAAAAATCTCCTTTCACACAAAGGCCTACTACTTTCTAAGGAATAGTTTCAATATAAAAAAAATTCTCACTCCCAATATTCATATATTCAGAAAATTTGCTGAAGTGTCTTGTAGTTCATAATCATCTCATTCAAGACATCAATGAATTTAGCAAAGTAAAATAAGCGACTGACTTTCGTGTATACATATTACTTTTCTGTTCTTCGACTTATAAGTTATATAAAACACGGTTCTCGTTAATAGCAAAACCTATGATAGATTTTATTTTGAAAATTTCACGAACAGGAAGAATCTATATTTAAGGCTTCGTTTTATAATAAATATGTTGTGTAGAAAGGTTTCCATATGCAGTTCCTCAACTGCATTTATCAGGAGTAAACTCTTTGATTTCTACTACATTTACTAATGTTTCCAACGATCCATTAGTTTTTCTACTATTCATTAACGTCGTATTTTCTAACACTTCCATCTGAAAATACAGTAAGGATTATGATTCCCGATTTCCTGTTCACCTAGTTTGACCTATACTTGGAACATTGTGAATACGTAGTGGATTTAGCAGGCATGAAGTGGATTCGATCCATCATAGCCAAATTTCAAGTAACAGTTCAACAGAATTTTTCTCACGGTGGAACAGTAGTTTTTCTGTGATAGCAGTTTTACATTTTCCAGGTGCCTTAGCTCGGCCGAAATAATGTCTTCACCACTTGACCCGTCTAACCTCTTGTATTTCACCAAAAGCTACAATTAAGATAACAAGACCGCCAACTAAATCTGTTGTTCTGGATAGTTATAAAAACAAGAACCCACACGCAAGAGACAGTTTGTCACTTGGTGACAACTCAGTTAGTGAGAACGAAGTCTGGCTGACAGGCTAAACAAAACGCCATCTCTAAAGAGAAGGGCACAAAAATGACAACTATGGTAACTCACCAACGAAGCAGTTGTTTCGTCCCACACTCTCTCATTTTCACTAATTCACTTTCTTTTCTCTGAACATTATCATATCTCTCTCTTTGGTTTATTACTACAATAGGAAAACACATGCCAAAATTAACATTTTTAATTCGCATGCTCTAGGATTTTATCACCTGTCCGTCAAGGTAAGGTATATTCGATGTAAGGTAGATAAATATTTTCTTTGCAACTTCAATCACTGTTCTTTCATCTTTTCATAATGGCAATCAACGAAGAACCAACTTTACAAACAGATTACATTCTATCCTACTGTGTATCAACTATCGTTTATCATATCATTTACAATCAAACTTCTAACGCAACAAATTGGTGACTCAACCTCTATTGTATACAAAATAAATCTCAATAATTACAACTGGTGACCCTGAGCGAAAGAATTGCTGCCTTCTGAAGTTACATTACCAACAAATTGGTGACCCCGTGTAAAGAAAATTGATACCTTCAGATGCTACATGCTACAATTGGTGACCCCGAGCGAAAGAACCGCTGCCTTCTGAAGCTACATTACCAATAAATTGGTGACTCCGTGTAAAGAAAATTGCTACCTTCAGATGCTACATGCCACTCCATTTTTGATGACTTCGAACTAAAGAACTACAGTCTTCAAATTAACAGTCGCTAAACCAAAGGAAAAGAATGACAACCTTTGTCAGCGCCAAGGTGCACCCTCCTTCAACCTGCTACAGAAAGCTCTGTACTGCGATGCAATCCACAACGATGCGCGAGGAATTTGCCGACGATGCCAGCCAATAAATGTCATTATTTCGACAGCTACGTTCCCAGAAACTAACTGGATAAAACTATGGAAGCCCACACGCGCAACGTTTTCGACAGCCATAGACTTTAACTTACCTTGCATGCACCTATTTTTGCATTTCAAATGCTACTTTTTAGCTTTTCAGGACCAGAAGACTTTCTAACCAAGTTTGTCATTTTTGCTTCATTCATTTTGTTACGTTTGCATTGCACATGCATTGTTCACCTGTTTTTATTACATGGTTTCTGTTAAATGTTCTCCTTTTGAATGTCTGCAATTTCTTTCTTCGCATGCACCTTTCCTCAGCACCTGACCTTGCGCACGCATCTGCACACATGGTTCATACAGACACGCATGCTAACACTGTCACATTTATGCATCACACATGCTATTCTCGCTTGTTTTTCATGCTCTCTGCGCCCTTGTAGACACAACTAGTCTCTGTAAGACCCTAGGTCGGTCACGCATACATAGAGAAAGTTGTTTGTCCCTTACAACGCCTTAACATGCCGCACTTTTGCTCCTGCACGATCGAGGCATATAGTACCTCTTGCACCGGCAGGCATATTCAACACTGCCTTAATCACTGGCATATTCAATACTGTACACTGTATTTGTAATCAATGCACCAGCATTTCTTCCTCAGCCTTGCAAGCACTTTTGCACATACGCATATACACATACACGTATGCACCTCTACTGTCTTGTTTTGCAACACATCTGTGTCGACTGAATTCTTTTCCCGACTCAAAGCACGTCGGACGTTCACATGCTCAGCGCTCATGTTTGGTCACGTAATTAACAGCAAATTATCTGTCTCGTGCAGCACTCCAGCATGTTTACACTATCGTCCTTGCTATAACGCGGCAATTAACCACGACATCAGAACCAGACGCATTTCACTTCGGATAAACCTGCAAAGCATTTCCCATACTGCAACCCTGCAGGAAGAATACACTCACTCGCTCACCTGAGCTTATTTTTCAGTGAATTTTGATACGTGCACCTGCACTCGTGTATACGCCCTCACCGGAAGACACGCGCTTATTTGCTGTGCTGCCAAGTTAAAAGAGTACACCTTTTGGCACGCAAAGCGACACCTATTTCTTTACTAACCACAAGGGGCTAAACACAGAGAGGACAAACAAGGACAGACAAACGGATCAAGTCGATTATATCGACCCCTGTGCGTAACTGGTACTTAATTTATCGACCCCGAAAGGATGAAAGGCAAAGTCGACCTCGGTGGAATTTGAACTCAGAATGTAGCGGCAGACGAAATACCTATTTCTTTACTACCCACAAGGGCCTAAACACAGAGAGGACAAACAAGGACAGACAAACAGATCAAGTCGATTATATCGACCCCTGTGCGTAACTGGTACTTATTTCATCGACCCCGAAATGATGAAAGGCAAAGTCGACCTCGGCGGAATTTGATCTCAGAACGTAACGGCAGACGAAATACTGCTGAGCATTTCGCCCGGCGTGCTAACGTTTCTGCCAGCTCGCCGCCTTATTCGAACCAATCCGAATAGAAAACTGTCCCGTATACACTTCAGTGATCCTCTCTCTTATTTGTTTCAGTCATTTGACTGCGGCCATGCTGGAGCACCGCCTTTAATCGAGCAACTCGACCCCGGGACTTATTCTTTTGTAAGCCCAGTACTTATTCTATCGGTCTCTTTTGCCGAACCGCTAAGTAACGGGGGACGTAAACACACCAGCATCGGTTGTCAAGCAATGCTAGGGGGACAAACACAGACACACAAACACACACACATACATATATATATATATATACATATATACGACAGGCTTCTTTCAGTTTCCGTCTACCAAATCCACTCACAAGGCATTGGTCGGCCCGGGGCTATAGCAGAAGACACTTGCCCAAGGTGCCACGCAGTGGGACTGAACCCGGAACCATGTGGTTGGTAAACAAGTTACTTACCACACAGCCACTCCTGCGCCTCTCTCTTGATATGCAAAATTTCTCTTCAACTATGCATTTCCTTCTCTCCTTCGATCGTTTGTTTCCTTTCCCGGAACCTCACAGGGGAGGGGAGTGATGTAGTGGATCTTACAATCAGCGAAGAACCAATCTTTACAAATAGATTACATTCCATCCTACTGTGTATCAACTATCGTTTATCATATCATTGTTTACAATCAAATTTCAACCGTTATAAAATTAATCTTTATCTTTACAACTGGAGACCCTCGACTTCAGCAAAAATCTTTATCGCTACAAATATATTCCGATTTTTAAAAGAGCAATATTTTATAAGAGATGGCTCTGTACATAAATTATCTGTTGGATGGCAAAAGAAGAATAAAATAGGATTGGAGAGATAGTTCTCGTTAATTTCTTCATGACCATATTATAGTTTGAACTCAGAGATACTCGTAAATTAAGCGGTCAGTAATTGTACAATGCATCATCTACTTCGAACGGAGGGGCAATACCAATTCCATTGTCCCTGTTCGTACCGAGGTATCGGATTTAATTTGGACGATAAACTTAATCTGCAATCCTGCTCAAAAACATCACCTCGGTCATGAGTGTCTTTAACGAGGTCCACAGTTATCTCTCAAAAAATTCGGTCCAAGTTACAGTTATCTCTCACCAATTACGGAGACTCGGAAAAGGTTTATAGACGCTTTTCCTCTGCCTCTCTAAATTACCAAAAAAACCCCAAAAAAACGGTGATTCAAGGTTTTACTGGCAATAGAAAAAATGCAGTGTCGACAAGAAGGAACGAACCTCAAAGCGTGCAGCTCAATACAAGTTGATTTCACAAATCGCGACTCTCTTATCTTCGTTTAGTAACAGATTTGGGAGTGCTCTAGGACAGATATGCCTTAATGTGAAAGTGTTTGTAAACGTTATGAACATTTTGTGTATCGGAAAGGCGCATAACTCCTGTCTGTGGAGGCGCAATGGCCCAGTGGTTAGGGCAGCGGACTCGCAGTCGGAGGATCGCGGTTTCGATTCCCAGACCGGGCGTTGTGTGTGTTTATTGAGCGAAAACACCTAAATCTCCTCGAGGCTCCGGCAGGGGGTGGTGGCGACCCCTGTTGTACTCTTTCGCCTCAACTTTCTCTCACTCCACTCTTACTTCCTGTTTCTGTTGTACCTGTATTTCAAGGGGCCGGCCTTGTCACTCTCTGTGTCACGCTGAATATCCCTGAGAACTACGTTAAGGGTGCACGTGTCTGTGGAGTGCTCAGCCACTTGCACGTTAATTTCACGAGCAGGCTGTTCCGTTGATTCGGATCAACCGGAACCCTCATCGTCGTAACCGACGGAGTGCTTCCATAAAAAAAACTCCTGTCTACAAAAGAACATATCGCTGTCCCTTACAAAGGTTTTATTTACCTCATGGCTTCTTCAAGAAAGCCCATCAGTTTAACGTTTTCAAAGCTGCTCCAAGGCTAGCTTGTCATCTACTTCAGTTATTACGGACGTTGTTTCTGAATAGTAATAGACTTGCAGTACGTTCAGACACATCATGCAGCGGTGTTTTAGAAAGATAGTACACCTTCTTCAATCACCTGTATCGCGGGTTTAGAAGAAATAAATAGTCTAAATTTAGAGGAAAAACGTTTTCTTTTACTTCAGACGTTCTCATTTCCACTATTTCTCCCACGATGTCTTCTTCATATCCTTTGTTCTTGGATCAGTCTTTCTACATCCCATTAACAATATTGCCTCGTACCCATTATATATATTATAAAATATTATACACATTATAAAATGTGTTGGGCGTGTATTTTTTAGATAAAGGTGTGTGTGTATGTGTGTGTGTGTGTGTGTGTGTGTGAGAGTGTGTGTGTGTGTGAGTGTGTGTGTGTGTGTGTGTGTGTGTGTGTGTGAGAGTGTGTGTGTGTGTGAGTGTGTGTGTGTGTGTGTGTGTGTGTGTGTGTGTGTGTATAGGGAGGGTTTACGAAAAACACAAAAGACGAAGACAGGTGGTGTACAAAACAAATAGATGTATTAGTATAACGCTCAGGAATAGAAAAAGTCTTTTACGTTTCGAGCCTACGCTCTTCTACAGAAAGGACACAGAAAAAAAACAAGGAGAGAGAAAAAAAATGTCTGTAGTGGCTACGCTCATCATATATATATATAATATATATATATATATATAGATAAGAAAGTTTGTTTGGTAAAGCACGTGGGTGAATATATAAGAAAATAGTAAAGTGTGAAAAAACGACAGAAGGCTTAAATGTTAAAAAATATATATATTTTGTGTCAAAATGTCTGGAGAATATTGGAAAAATTTTTTTTCCCTTTCCTTAAAATGACATAATTTAAAAATTTTTAAAGAAATTACCGGTTCGCGTGTAGCTTTTCAATTTCTTGTGACGTTATGTTATATTGCATGGAGTTATCGTTGTGTTTATTTTCAGGAGATTTCTAAATAAGGGGAGGTAGTGAGTGATTTCTCCCTTACACCGGAAGAAATCACTCACTACCTCCCCTTATTTAGAAATCTCCTGAAAATAAACACAACGATAACTCCATGCAATATAAACATAACGTCACAAGAAATTTGAAAAGCTACACGCGAAACCGGTAATTTCTTAAAAATTTTAAAATTATGTCATTTTAAGGAAAGGGAAAAAAATTTTTCCAATATTCTCCAGACATTTGACACAAATATATATATTTTTTAACATTTAAGCCTTCTGTCGTTTTTTCACACTTTACTATTTTCTTATATATTCACCCACGTGCTTTACCAAACAAACTTTCTTATCTATATATATATATATATATAATATATATATATATAATATTAATTAGAGACAAAACCACTATTTTAATCCTAAATTGATTTTTTCCCTGTAAATTTGGATTTATTCCCTAATATTTATTATTATATATATATATTATATATATATATATATATATATTATATATATATATATAATATATATATATAATAAATATTAGGGAATAAATCCAAATTTACAGGGAAAAAATCAGATTTAGGATTAAAATAGTGGTTTTGTCTCTAATTAATATTATCTATAATATATTATATACTAAGCAATAAGGGTTCAGCAACGAATTGCCTTACCACATACCGAATTTAGAAATAGCAGTCAAAGGTTATAGCTATTTCTTCTACTAAAAAGGGAGATCTCAGTAAAAAAGCACATTGGAAGGCTGACACAAACAGGTAAGAGAGAATGAATTAACCGCAATCTATCAAACATTTTTAAAGTTATCCACGGACGTACGTTCGAAATCAAGTTTCGAAATCAACTTGATTTCGAAACGTACGTCCGTGGATAACTTTAAAAATGTTTGATAGATTGCGGTTAATTCATTCTCTCTTACCTGTTGTGTCAGCCTTCCAATTGCTGTTTTTACTGAGATCTCCCTTTTTAGTGAAGAAATAGCTATAACCCTTTGACTGCTATTTCTAAATTCGGTATGTGGTAAGGCAATTCGTTGCTGAACCCTTATTGCTTAGTATTACTTAAATTTTCCTCAAATGAGGCTTTTACATGCCGAAGACTACTTGGTGTAATTGATAATTATTCCAAATTAATTAATTTCACCCTTCATTATTACGGATAACTATATATATATATATATATATATATATATATATATATCATGATAGATCGTTAGCCACTACACACATTTTTTCTCTCCTTGTTTTTTTTCTGTGTCCCTTTCTGTAGAAGAGCGTAGGCTCGAAACGTAAAAGACTTTTTCTATTCCTGAGCGTTATACTAATACATCTATTTGTTTTGTACACCACCTGTCTTCGTCTTTTGTGTTTTTCGTAAACCCTCCCTATACACCACACACACACACACACACACACTCACACACACACACACACACACACACTCACACACACACACACACCACACACACACACACACACACACCTTTATCTAAAAAATACACGCCCAACACATTTTAACCTTCTACTAACTTCCAGAATTTTATGTTTTACTGGAGCGGAACTGATTCCCAAATAGATTTTCCACAATTTTATTTCATCAGATCTTTCACCAGTTATAGATAAAATTCCTCTTTCGCAGTTTAGATTATATTCAAAAGAAAATTATATAATGAACCAAACAAGATGGATATAAATATTGTAGATAAAGCAAATTTTGATAAAAAGGAACAGGAAACGACCAGACTTTACGCCAAATAACAAGAAAATAAAAGGATGAATAATTCAATCTTTCTTGTAATTATTAAGAATATTTAATGGCGGTTAAATAGTGCAAGAAAAGATAGGAAAAAGCGCAATACTGGTAGCAAACTATTCCTAGTTGTAACCATACTGATAAATAGATTTAGCATGCAGTTCGAGAGCAGAAGACCCACAAAAAATTGCTTGTACAGTACTTTCAGAGAGAGAGAGAGAGAGAGAGAGAGAGAGAGAGGAGAGAGAGAGAGAGAGAGAGAGAGAGAGAGAGGGAGAGAAGAATCGATCCCAATCCAATACAGAGTAGGTATTTTTTTTTACAGATTGATTTCGGCGGGATCGAAACTCAAGACTAGGAGAATGAATACTATAAAGTAAATTTTCCAACATTCTTATGACTGTACCAATTGGCTTTGTTATATATACAGGTACGGACGATAAAACCAAGAGAGAGAGAGAGAGAGAGAGAGAGATAGATAGAGAGAGCGAGAGCGAGAGAGAGAGAGACAGAGAGACAGAGAGAGACAGAGAGGGCAGTGAGATAAGAAGCTGCTGAGAATTAAAGCCACGTTTTTCGCCGGACAGAATCTTTGAAGATTAAGTTTTTAGAGATAATGCGTTCTCTTCATGCGAGTTCCGTAGAATGCGCCAAGCTGGAGACATTAATGTAAGAGAAACTCCAGAAAATAATAAATGTTCTATTTCTTCTTAAATGAAACAGAAAATGATCTGACGTGTGTAGATTGAACAATACTTATGAAAACTTAAAATTTAAGGGCTTATGTAGAATATAGTATACAGACATATTAAAGACACATAGTATAGAATTAGTTTATAAATACCCCATAAATATATTATTAAATCCTAGTGCCATGTTTTGGCTTTAAATGTGAATTAAAAGAGTCCGTTTGCATACTGCGTCGTTTTTGCTGTATGCATTCGCACTGCCTGCATTTATGTAGAACGATTATTTTCATAAATGTTGTCTCTTTTTAGTTGAAATGCTGTACGGTGGTATTATCTAATTATTGAAGCTGATTTTCTTGTTATTATGTTATCCTTTTCTAATATTTATTGTAGAATTTACCTGTGTGTTTCCTATATTGAGATCTGCACTGCGATCAAGAACGAAAACAAAGCAATTTGAAAATTACAACATTACAACGACTGAAGATGTATTTGAACCAGTAAACTGAGTTTATTTAATAGATAAAGGCAAGCTAGAGAGGTTCGTTAGAGATTTATTTTGATCTAAACAAAATCACGAACGAACTAAATGGAACTAATGGTAAAATATTTAAATTGATAGTGTCTTTACGATGCCAGATGATAATTCAAACTGAAAATTTTTTCAAGTAGTTGAAAAATTTGCTATACATTTTGAGAGGAAGAGAAGCTAATTTTGAGACTATATTTTTAAAGTTATCAAAAGTATAGAATTTTTTTTATATAGTAGCAGAATTAAGACAGAAATTGGTAGACTGTGACTTTAAAGATAAGATATAGTTTATATCAGGGGTTATCAACCATTTCTCAACCATTCGTCTATGGACCCCTATGATTATTATTTCATTCTGGTGGACCCCTACAGCTATTCAATGTTTAAAAACTAGTTTTATAGAAGCTTCTAAATTCCTGTTTTATTTTTTCACGCATTAACTTGTGTAGGTTATATCTCCTCAAAGACATACAGCATCTCGAAAGAGTCCAGAAGCTGGCTACCCGCATGGTTCTTGGTCTCAAGCATTTGTCTTATGAAGAAAGGCTGAAGACGCTCGACCTTTATTCTCTAGAAAAACGACGACGCCGTGGTGATCTCATTCTTGCTCACAACATCATAAGTGGAAAGTGTAACCTCTCGAAAGAGCTGTTCTTCACTCCTGCTCCAGAGCATAAGCTGCGGGGGTCATTCCGAAAAGCTCTATCTGCGACGATTTCATCTCAATCGAAGGAGAGGGGCTTTCTCCGTCCGGGTTGCGGATCCGTGGAATAAGCTGCCGGACGAGATAGCAAAGATGCCGACGACCGCTCGGTTCAAAGTCTCCATTGACCACAAGTGACCTGAACTCTTTACATGAACACCACCCTGTACATAACTCTATGTCCCCTACATGGCCTTGCTTTTTGCTTTTTGAGCCAAAAAATTAACTAACTATGTAAAATGTTGGAAAAAAAACCTAGCTGTTCCTTGCAATACATACGTAATACATACGTATACATACATCTAAAGCAATTTTTTTTCAGGGACTGTTAAAATACCGTTGGGGATCCCCAATTTATTATTTTGTTGTGTAGACCATCCAACAATCTAATAAGGACCCTTAGGGGTCATACGGACCCTGGTTGAGAATCACTGATTTATATGATCAAACCAAGATTACTTACAGGTACGTGAATGAAAAAACTGCAACAAATGTTTTAAAGGAAACATACTTGACGTAGAAAAATCTTTAGAAAAATGCTATGACGGTTGACTGAGCTATTAACGGCTCTTCCAGTTCCCCACGTGGCCACTGAAAACTGTTGAAATTTACGAGCATGAGGCTGGAAATTTAAGTGTTAAAGCTGTACAGAAACTAAATAAAATATTGAGCAAGAATCAATAACAAAATTGCTACAAATGCAAAGCCACAAATCATACGTGTAAAAAGTTGCCAGAAAAATATCTAGATTGCAGTTTTTCCCATAAAAAGAAGGATTGCTGATTCAGATTAAATCAAAATAAGGATGGACAATATCAGAAAATAAATGAAACGAAAGAAAAACTTAGCAAAATATCCAGTTTGATGAGTATTACATTATTAATACCAAAGTTTAATGAAGACAAACCTATTAAAATTCCACTTTAAAGTCAACGGTGCAGGCTCGGAATTAGAATAATTGTTTTTCTTTTTTTACAGTGAGAAAAATTCAAAGTGAAAGGAATTGTAAAATCTGGACTGAATCGACTGATCAATGAGGGCATTGAAAAAACAAATTGGTCATTCATTATGGAAAACACCAGGTATACTCTTTACTCTTTACTCTTTTACTTGTTTCAGTCATTTGACTGCGGCCATGCTGGAGCACCGCCTTTAGTCGAGCAAATCGACCCCGGGACTTATTCTTTTGTAAGCCCAGTACTTATTCTATCGGTCTCTTTTGCCGAACCGCTAAGTGACCGGGACATAAACACACCAGCATCGGTTGTCAAGCAATGCTAGGGAGACAAAGACAGACACACAAACACACACACACACATACATATATATATACATATATACGACAGGCTTCTTTCAGTTTCCGTCTACCAAATCCACTCACAAGGCATTGGTCGGCCCGGGGCTATAGCAGAAGACGCTTGTCCAAGGTGCCACGCAGTGGGACTGAACCCAGAACCATGTGGTTGGTTAGCAAGCTACTTACCACACAGCCACTCCTACGCCTATAGTAATATAGTAATTGAAAAAAAAAACAGCCAAAAAACAACAAAACAATAATGTATACAATTAGAATGTGCTGTGGCTACGTTACTGTGAACCTACAACTAGTTATACAGCAACAACCTACCCATAGAGTTGATCTAATTAAAAGCTGAATGGTATAACTTTTTTTTTATAAAAGTGGATTTTACAATTGAAAATGAATGTAATGTTAGAAACGCTAATGATAATTTAATCTCCAAAAGGTTTACCCTAATAACAAAGTTGTCATTTGACCAGTCGATGTCATTCAGAGCCCAGCTCGATGTGTTGCTTTGTACGCAAAGGATAAAATTTTCTCCAAAACAGGTGTCCCACAGTGGACATTTTCCATATTCGAGTGTACAGGAGCGCATAAATGTACAGGTACACATCATTATGTTGATCATTGATATAAATTTTAAGTTAATTACTCTTTGACAACGCCTCATCACACATCCGCAAATGTATTATTTATTTATTTATTTAAATTTTGCTTTTTATATAGTAGAGCAGACGTTCCGAATCAGGTTATGAACGTGCGTCTGTCCCTAAGGTGACGTCATTCAGAGTATAAGGATAACGAGCTGGCAGAATCGTTAGCACGCCGGGAGAAATGCGTAGCCGTATTTCGTCTGCCGTTACGTTCTGAGTTCAAATTCCGCCGAGGTCGACTTTGCCTTTCATCCTTTCGGGGTCGATAAATTAAGTACCAGTTACACACTGGGGTCGATGTAATCGACTTAATCCCTTTGTCTGTCCTTGTTTGTCCCCCCCCCTGTGTTTACCCCCTTGTGGGTAGTAAAGAAATATGTAAGGATAACATTCCTGCAGCATACCACTTCAATGGTCTAGCGTAAAGGACTATGTTAAATATAAATACACAACGTTATGTTGACCATCGCTGCATCGTGTGCTTATGAATTAATAAAAGCTAGCTTATTTAAATGAAATATTAGTTGGAGATGAAAATAGGTGATAAATATTTTTACAGAATATAGAATTTGGATTCCGATTACAATTTCAGAAATGCCAATTTTTACAAACAAGAGTGAAATGCCGAAAACAAAAATAAATGACAATGAAATTCAGATTCACAAAGTGATAAAAAGATAATTTGAAAATTTCCCCAAAATGAAAAAAAATTGAAATTGGAAACATTTTGAGAGAAAAAAATGAATTGTTACAGAATAGTTTTGAAAACAAAATTTCAATGATTTGTAATCCATTAAATGAATTGGAAAGAAAGAAGATAAGCAGTAGGATTGGTCAGTTGAATGCGATAAAGCTGACAATTTTCTGAAGGAAATGTTTGCTACGAAAACATGCAAGTTCATTATGATTAAACAAAGCCGTTGATTGTTGATTGCGATACATTTCAAAATGGAATGGAATGGACAAGAAGACACATTTGCATCCAAAAACTTTGATAAAAGCTATTCCCAAATACGAAAAGAAACTTAAGCAATTATATTTGCTGTAAGATATTTTAATCAATATTTATTTAGAAAAAAAAACAAAATTGTACTATTTATTTATTGTAAACAACAACAAAAAATTATTTAATTCTGAATAGGTTTACCTGATATGACATTGCAAGGACGACAACGGTGGTCATTGATTTTAGTGGATTACAATTTTGAGATTAAATAGTAGTCTACACAGCAAAATTCAAATGCTAGTGTTTTGAATAGATTTTCCACTGACTAAGACGAAAGTTCTGATCGAGAAATGAAAAGTGAAGAAAATTTTAAATAAGCAAAAAAAAAAAAAAATTATTGGAAGAATTTCATTTGAACGCTGAAATGATATTGAAAGAGGTAAAGAATGACAAAATTCTGATCAATGTTTGTCAATATGGGAAAAATGGTTGACCTGACAATTTCAGTTCACAAGAAGTAAATCTGAAACATTTGTAAAAAGCCAAATCTGAGTTGAGTGAGGCTTCTTTTTTACAGTGTGTTGTGTGCAGAAAGAATTGCGTCATCAGCTAAAATCCAAAACAGAATATAAATTTTGCACAAAGCTCGTAGTGTTATAGGGGGAATGAAAAAATACTCAGAATATACACTTGGCAGCCTGGAATGAATAAAAACATTGAAAAAAACAGGTAAAAGTGTTGGAGTGGCAGGAAGCATGATAAATTCACCAGTCAGATTAGAAAACTAGCCTCTACGATTATTTGAGTCTCGGGCTGCAAACTTTTGCTCGAAAGTTTTGCAGCTGGGCCGCAATAATTACAGAGAACTGTGGTCGCAACTCTTATCAGTATCATCTTGAGTAACTTCAGACCAAATGAGAACTCTGGTTTTATAACCAAAGATTGATCCTAAGGTCTGACTGAAATACGTTAGCCAGGACGCAGACGACAGCGAAATATCAACGGATCAACCGATGAATATACGACGTCCTATCCCCGAGACAATCATGCAAACCACCTGAAAGGCTGCTAATTCAGGATGAGAGTGGAGCTATGTGCTCGCATTAAACGTGCATTAAGAGTGTCTCTTTGCATACTGGTACATTTTTATTGTATGAGTTATCACTGTTCACAGGAGGCGCAATGGCCCAGTAGTTAGGGCAGCGGACTCGCGGTCGTAGGATCGCGGTTTCGATTCCCAGACCGGGCGTTGTGAGTGTTTATTGAGCGAAAATACCTAAAGCTCCACGAGGCTCCGGCAGGGATGTTGGTGATCCCTGCTGTACTCTTTCACCACAACTTTCTCTCACTCTTACTTCCTGTTTATGTTGTACCTGTATTTCAAAGAGCCGGCCTTGTCACTCTCTGTGTAACGCCGAATATCCCCGAGAACTACGTTAAGGGTACACATGTCTGTGGAGTGCTCAGCCACTTACACGTCAATTTCACGAGCAGGCTGTTCCGTTGATCGGATCAACGGGAACCCTCGTCGTCGTAACCGACGGAGTGCTTCCTCCTATCCCTGTTCACATATATGGGTAATTGCTTTCGTAAATGCTTTGGTTTTGTTTAAAACGCTGTATACTGATGTCACTTAGTCACTGAAATTCATTCCATTGTTCTCATTATTATTGCGCTTTAAGGCGGTAAGCTGGTTAAATCGTTAAGCGTTGATAAGAATGATTTGCAATATTTGTTCCGGCTATTTATGTTCTGAGTGCAAATATTGCCTTAATAAAATTTGCATTTCATCTTTGAAGAATCGATAAAATAAAGTACCAGTCAAATATTGGGACAGATGGTTTTCACTGAATCTCTCCGCTCAAAATTGCTGGCGTTGTGGTTAAATCAGAAACACATATTAAATCGCACATTTCTGGCAGCCATTTTAGAATTCACTTTTATTTTTCTTGCATTGCGACCAAGAAGTATACAGAGAACATAATATGTTTATAATTAACCTGGTTGGAAGGTATTGGTTTGCTAAAAACTAGCAGAAGGAAAGAGGTAGAGAGGAAGAGAGAGACTATGTTGTTCTATATTAAAGAATCACGATTTCAATTCTTACTAAAAAATTATCATTGTTTTCCATGGTATAGTTGCAGTCACGTCCTCTCTTGTCTACACGTAATCAGCTAATACAATTCTGTCCTATTACAAAAGAAATATTGCCAAGATATCTCTGATTGCTGAATAGAGTGTCTCTCTTTTAACAGTAAAGTTCCTACTCAGCTTAACTAAATCTTTCATACCGTCATTATCCATACATATTCTGTATGTTCCGATAAAAAATATCTATAATATTTGTACACTATTTTTTATAATATGTCTATTGTATTTTATTGTATTAATGTCTGCGTTTTCTTCCCATTTCTCAAATTTTCCCAAACAGGCGAATGAAATCAGTTTTATTTCTATTCGAAAATGCTTTCAGTTTCTCCATATTTATATCTACATCCATTTTCTTTCATTAATATCTGCAATGTTCGGTGTCGGATTGACAATATCGGTATTTTATTTGTCCCTTTATGCTGTGAGTTAAAATTCAACCCTGGTCGCCTTTCTAGGATCGATTAAATAAGTAGCAGTCACGTAACGAAGTCAATCTAAACGGCTATATTTACCCCATCACTGTATTTGAGGTCTTGTGGTGCTTATGCAAGAAATCACTAACTTAAAGGCGCAGGAATGGCTGTGTGGTAAGTAGCTTGCTTACCAACCACATGGTTCCGGGTTCATTCCCACTGCGTGTAACCTTGGGAAAGTGTCTTCAACTATAGCCTCGGGCCGACCAAAGCCTTGTGAGTGGATTTGGTAGACGGAAACTGAAGGAAGCCCGTCGTATATATGTATATATATATATATATATATATATATATATATATATATATATATATATATATATATATATATATATATATATATGTGTGTGTGTGTGTGTGTGTGTGTGTTTGTGTGTCTGTGTTTGTCGCCCCAACATCGCTTGATGTTGGTGTGTTTACGTCCTCGCAACTTAGCGGTTCGACAAAAGAGACCGATAGAATAAGTACTAGGCTTCCAAAGAATAAGTCCTAGAGTCGATTTGCTCGACTAAAGGCGGTGCTCCAGCATGGCCACAGTCAAATGACTGAAACAAGTAAAAGAGAATAAAAGAAAATGAAAGAGAAAACCGTAATACTGAGATATGAGAGGAAGGCTGCACGACCCACCCACCCCGTAGGTAGTAATAGTGTTATTGGTTAAACAGCCAAGAAGACAGCAGTTCGTTTCTTGCCCTTTTTAATGAGTTTAATTACAAGGGGCAGTGCTAATGAACATAGCATGTTATCCGAGACTGACGATAGTTGATATGCAACTTGAACGGCTATAACTTACTTTCAGCAACCCCAGTTAGCTGAGCTGTAAATAATTACAATAGGGTTGTTAATATCGACAAGTGTAAGCAGCGATATCACTGTAAAATTGACGAGGTATTCGTTTGTTCCCAGTGCTGATGCAACAGGATCGGTCTTCACAAAGTTCACTTGTTCTAGATATTTCCTACGACAAGAAGAATAATGACACATGCATTATATCGAAATTTATTTCTTATTATTGTTTTGATCTAGTCTAAGTCAACATTGATCGAGTAGACATATTCGAAGACGTTCCAGCCGTAACCATCTCATCGGTGTGTATATCTCGAGTCACATTTTCCATTTTCTATTGTTTTATTTTCTAGAGTGATACTCTTTTACTCTTTCACTTGTTTCAGTCGTTTGAATGCGGCCATGCTGGAGCACCGCCTTTAGTCGAGCAAATCGACCCCAGGGCTTATGCTTTGTAAGCCTAGTACTTATTCTATCAGTCTCTTTTGCCGAACCGCTAAGTTACGGGGACGTAAACACACCAGCATCGGTTGTCAAGCGATGTTGGTGGGGGGGGGACAAACATAGTCACACAAACACACACACACACACACACAAACATATATATATATACACATATATACGACGAGCTTCTTTCAGTTTCTGTCTACCAAATCCACTCACAAGGCTTTGGTCGGCCCGAGGCTATAGTAGAAGACACTTGCCCATGGTGCCACGCAATGGGACTGAACCCGGAACCATGTGGTTCGTAAGCAAGCTACTTACCACACAGCCACTCCTTAGGCATAATTTAAAGGGATTTGACTGCTATTTCTTGAAGTTCAAGTAACCACATCTCTCGATGACTCGTCGAAATACAGTACAAAGATGCGGACGTGAGTATGGAAATAATGTGATTGAGGATGTACAGAGTTTGTCCTACGAAATGGAGAAATAAACGATGAAAAATACAAAACGGCATCGGTGAGATTTATCGCAGAATATGGTAATAAATATTAAAAGGCAATTGGTCAAAATGCAAGCCATCTATCATATATTGCGGTCTGTTTTCTATGTAAATAGCTTTCTTGGAATTCAACACAGTACGCAAAATGTATGTAGTATTGAATGAAACATTTCCAAACGTGAAACAAATATGCTATGATGCATGCGCAGAAAATCTATATTTTGTAAAGTGTATGTATCAATACATAATGATATTGGAACCGATGTAATGGAGTCCCTGTAACAATGCTACAACAATGTGAAACACAAATGCACAAACAGAGACACATACAAAGGTATATACACACCGACATATACACACGTAGAGACACGCACGCACACACACGTATATCTTTATATATAAAAGTGAAATTGTGTGTCTGTCTCCTACGATTTAGATTCCTAGCTACTCCCACATTTTGCGGTGCAGTGTAACCAAAACCGGGTATCTTATAGTCGTGATTCATATCGAGCCCTTCTCGGTATTAGCGCGCGTCTACGATGAGTCTACGATTTAAAAAAAAAATTACCATCATTTTTTCCCATTTTTAATGCACTTTTTTGCTATTATATAAGGGAAGTAACTCTCTAAAAATGTATTATTAAATCTCAGAACGTAAAAAGCTACAGTAACACCCCCTTTGTGGTTAGCCATATTGAGATGGCTATTATAATTTACATCTCTAAAAATGCTTATATAGTTATTTCCCTTACAAACCCGAGCAACGCCGGGTGATACTGCTAGTTTTATATAAGTAGAAGGGTTGCTGACAAGAAACAAATACATTTTCCTGAGTGAAACACCAGTTTTTAGCAAGGATGGTCTCAGTATATTCTATTATAAATGTATTTTCAATAACTAAGCGAAATTTAGATTATATAGAATTAAGTTTAGTGCCTGGAGACATGATAAAACATTCATAGTGGATTTCAATTCAAAACATGTTATAATACTAGTTACTGTGAGGCATTAAACTTTCCAGTATGTCTGTATGTGTAAGTGGGAGTGGTAGTGCCGAGTTATCAGAGTCGTTAGAGCGTCAGTTAGAATGCTCTTAGTATTTACTAGCAGTATCGCCCGGCGTTGCTCGGGTTTGTAAGGGAAATAACTATATAAGCATTTTTAGAGAGTTATAGCCAAAAAATAGCAAAAAATGCATTAAAAATGGAAAATAAATTATGGTAAATTTTTAAAAAATCGTTGACTCATCGTAGACATTTTTAGAGAGTTACTTCCTTTATATAATAGCGAAAAAAATACATTAAAATGGAAAAAAATGATGGTAAATTTTTTTTAAAATCATAGACTCATCGTAGACGCGCGCTAATACCCAGAAGAGCTCGATATGAATCACGACTATAAGATACCCGCTTTTGGTTAAACTGCACCGCAAAATGTGGGAGTAGTTAGGAATCTAAATCGTAGGAGACAGACACACAACTTGACTTTTATATATAAAGATTACCATATGCGAACTCAGTGGAGAGAGCACTGGTTTTGTGAAAATATGAGTTCATATATGGTTATAAATACTAAAAGCGATTTATCATAATACAAGCCGTCTATAACACATTGTGCTGTGTTTTCTACGTAAATTGCTTACGAAGAAATTTAATTACGTTGAAAGCACACCGACATCGCATCACTTGCTGAACGTTTTCAGTTTGGAAAACAACCCACAAAGACAAGTTCGCAGCAGTACGAAAAGAGACTTTTAATTGTAATATTGCTGCTGATAATGTTGGTGTGGAATCTGAGTTGATTTTAATAAATTCAAGTAGAGAGTAAAGTTTTGTGGCTGCGAGTGTGAATTACTGTCACAATCAAATAATGCCTTTCCTATTATAAGCGATTTCTTATGCATGGATCAAAATTAAATCTGCATCCACATCAAAGTATGTATCCGAAGTTAGTGCTCTTTTAGGTCTAAAGGAGTATATGCAGTTTTAATGCCCTTGCACTGGCGAGCTGGCAGAAACGTTAGCACGCCGGGCGTAATGCTTAGCGATATTTCGTCTGCCGCTACGTTCTGAGTTCAAATTCCGCCGAGGTCGACTTTGCCTTCCATACTTTCGGGGTCGATTTAAGTAAGTACTAGTTACGCATTGGAGTCGATATAATCAACTTAATCCGTTTGTCTGTCCTTGTTTGTCCTCTCTGTGTTCGGCCCTTTGTGGGTAGGTATTTCGTCTGTCATTATATTCTGACTTCAAACTCCGCCATTGTTGACTTTGCTTTCATCCTTTCGGGTTCAATAAAATAAGTATCAAGTCAATACTGGGATCGATGAAATTAACTTGCCCCCTCCCTTGAAGTTGCTGGCCTTGCGCTAGAATTTGAAGAAACGATGTGAGTCGTAGTGAGTTGCCATAAGTATGACAGTTTGTCCAAAACTCTACCGATTCTGCCAACCCACCGTTTTTTTTTTAAATAAGATCTATTCTTTAATTCCTTCTCCTTTTTCTCTTCATTTAATCACTCGAAATAATTGACATGTATTTTATTGTCCAGTATCTTTCCTTTATCTATTTATATTTGTGCCCATCTTCGATAATCAAGAACTATGTTTGTATTAAAATTGGTTCCTAGGGTTTCTATTGTGATATGATACCATAAATAAAAATGTCCATTATCCTTTATTTGTCGATAGGTCAACGCAAAAAGCTTTATCTTTCTGTAGTGATGCGACGTCTACTTATCTCGAGAACACACTGTAAGTATATCGATGCATTTTATGTTCATTTAAAACACATTCCTGTTAATACTGAAGAACAGAATAAAGGTACTTGCAAATCGATTCTAACAACCAGTTTCGACTTCTGGTAGCATTAACTACTTAGCTTAGCATCTGCCTCTTACAATTTTGGAAGTCGTTTCTACTTTCAGTTCACCCTTCGCTAACTTATTCAGAAGAGTCGTGTCCCTGAGTTCAACGATGGTCATTAATTCGGAGAAAGAACGACTTTTTTTGTAACTGTTATTAACCGGAATAAACGTAGACTTGATACCTAATATCCTCCTCTTTCAGATCAATACATATATACATCCACCATCTCCTCCTCCTCCCCTCGTTCTGCAACCGTGATGATTGTTAAAAAAACCCTGTCCCTTTCCTATGAACAGTGAACGATACCCTGATCACCGTTTCATCCAAAGTGTCCTTTTTAAGACAATAGAGAACAACCAGTCTTCCCACTCCCTCCCCCTCTCTCTCTCTCCCTCTCTATACAATCCTATAGTGAGCAGGAAAACAAAATATTTTAAATATTGACTTTAAATTTTGGCACAGGGCCAGAAATTTCGGGGATAGGGGCAAGTCGATTGCATCGACCCCACCAATATTCGACTGGTAGTTATTTTATCGACTCCGAAAGGCAAAGTGGGCCTCGGCAGAACTTGAACACGGACGGAATGCTACTAAGCATTTTGCCCGGCGCGCTAAAAATCATACCAGCTCGCCGCCCTAAAAATATTTTAGATTATGTCAATTATTTCACAGACGGTGATTGAGCTGATTGACATAAACGTGCAAAATTACTGCATTACAAGCCCTTGTGCGTCTATCTATCTATCTATCTGTCTGTCTATCTGTCTCTGTATGTATGTATGTATATATGTATGTAAATACACACACACACACACACACACACACACACACACACACACATATATATATACACACATATATATATGTATAAGTTTGAAAAGAAACACACGAGTTGATATATATGGAAAAAAGTCAAGGTAGAAAATGCTAAAATAATTTTATAAAAAACATTTCAGTACCGGTTTCAGTTATTGAGACTTTTTCAACTGTAAGCATTAAAAATTAAATTTTCGAAAAATTAAAAGAAAAGTTTTTTAAAAGAATATTTGTCTAGTGTTCAAATACAAGTGGCACTTTCTTTGTTTCTGCCTGCCTCTGTCTGTTTTGTTTACTCTTGTTGATTCGAGGTCGTTGTGAATTTATGGTAGGGAGGAGGAAGAAGAAGAAGAAGAAGAAGAAGAAGAAGAAGAAGAAGAAGAAGAAGAAGAAGAAGAAGAAGAAGAATGCGGGAGTGCCATGATAGTAGGATGTTAAATGGTCAAGTGCCCTGAAAGTGACCCGTGGTGGATGGTAGTAGTGATTGAATTCTTGAGACATCTCTTTTGAATGTTTTGTTTATAAAATTTGCGCAAGTGTTATTCTAAACAGCAATAGTGGTAAAGTTAGGAAGAATGTGGCGGAGAGGAAGAAGACGAAGAAGAAGGAGAAAGAGAAGGGAGAATAAGAAGGAATGAAGCAATGTAGGTTGTATGATAATAGTAGGATGTTAGATGGCCAAGTGACCTAAAAGTTACTCGTTGTGGATTATAGCAGTGATTGGGATTGTTTTTTTAATGAATTCTTGAGAATCCCTTGAGTGTATCATTTTAAATATTTGCGTGTGTGTTTGTGTTATTCTAAGGCTGTGGTGGATTTGTCGCTTGTTGTAGACGCGTTCAAAAGGGGTCTGTATTTTATAAAAAAAAGAGAGTCTCTTTACTAATTCGTTGGCTACAGGTTGTATCGTCCCTGAATTGGCAGAGAGGAAAAATTCTGAAGCTTGGAGTTTTGTTATTGGCGCAAATGTTGGCTGAATGCAGAAAAAAGCATTCAGCCAACAAGTCGAGCAAAAGGGCAAAAGCGGTGGTTGCATGTACCTAGGACCTCATTACATTTATTTAGTAGTATTAAAGAGTTGTATTTTAACATGTGGAATGCCTCTTTTAGGCATAACTTACAGGCTGAGCGTTGACCTTGGTATGGAAGCCCTGAATCTTTTATGGACTATGACAAGATGTATGGAATATTTCTATTTTTGAGATGATGGATGTGACTGGCAAATGTTGTGGATTAACTGTGTTTCTCATATCTAAAAGAATTGAGATGCGCAGTGTATCGCTGTTTCAAATTTATAGTTGACCCTATGTATACGGTTGTAGAATGGTGTAACGTGTTGAAGACGGTGCATTTATAAATTACGTTAGACCTTCTGCAACGGGGTTGTAGTTGGGAAAATGGTCCCAGAGCGGCAGTTACATGGTAGTGCATTGAGGGGATTATTCTCAGGAATTGAGGAAGTAATATTGTCTAAGAGATGGGGGTAGATTGGTCTATGTTATTAACATTATTATTACTATTATTATTGCTATTTCTATCGTTGTTGTTATTTATCCTATCTGTAATACACACACACACACACACACACACACACACACACACACACACACACACACACACACATACACACATACTTATGTGTGTGCGTATATATCATTGATATAAGCACTCTGCAGCGATGCAATTGATAGGATTGTAAGGTACCCTTATGACCGAGTGTCTTACGCGTTTTCGTTTTCTTTCTGTTGCTAAAAAGGAGGTCAATTTGACTTGATTGAAGTTTCGTTAGTCAACTGTAATTAACTATAAGTAGCTATATGCTACTATTCTCTCTTTGAGAATCTTACCTCTGACGAAGCTTTAACAAAAACCGAAACTTTTCAGATTGATCACACTTTCTGTTTAAATACAAAGTTTACTTTTCTCCAGCAAGACCAAATGTTTACTAAAATACTCTAATCGATCGCAGTATCAATTATAATCTTACCACACACACACACACACACACACACACACGCACACGCAACAGATAGATAGATAGGTATACAAACATGTGTGCGTTTGAGTGAGTGTGTATACTGTGTTTTTGTCTTTATATATTCGTGTGTATGCGAGTGTGCGTGTGTATGAATAAATAAATGAAACGATTGGAAACTGAAAAAGTAGATAAATAAGATTAGATCAATATTGGCAAGGTAAGAGTATAATCGAATTAATTGATCTCAGAATATCACTGGTATCTAAGTTATCGATCCTAGTTTGATGTAGTTAGAAAGCGAATCTCGATGGGATTTGAATTCGTATAATGAAGATAAATGCATTAGGATAAAGATATATAAAGTAAATAATTTTGTTAGGCGCTCTACTACTAGTATTTCTTATTTTCAGCAATCGATCAATTTAGAATATAGAAGAAATAGTGATAGAAAAGATCGTGTAATTTACTTGCTGAAAAGGAAATTTGGAAATATTTCTCCATTCCATAGAATTATTTCTTCGACTGTATCTTTATGTAATGCAGTGTTATGTATGTATGTAGGTATATATTTAAGTATGAATACGCATCTGTCTGCCGCTTTGATCATCAGTCTGCTCGCCTATCTACTTCATTGTTTGTCAGAGAGTCATCGGTCGGCCTGCATGTTCATCTCGGTTTTGTTTCTACCTTTCTTTTTCTATATCTGTCTGTTTTTTTTCTGTATTGTGTAAGTATGTAGGCATAGCTTCACTTTTTGTTTTCATATTTATTATAATTCTTCCTAGAGAGAAAGAACTAGTTCCTAAGAGAGAAACAAAAGCTCTATAGCTGGAATTTGGATAGCAAGAACGATAGTTGCTCAATATTAAACTTAAGAAGAGCAGTGAACTGGCAGACTCGTGAGCACGCTAGGCAAAACGCTAAGCGGCATTTCGCCCGTCTTTATGTTTCGAGTTCAAATTCCGCCAAAATCGACTTTGCCTTTCATACTTTCGAGATCGATAAAATAAGCACCGGTTGATTTCTGGGGGTTGATGTAATCGATTTACCTCCTCCCTCGGAATTACTGGCCTCGTGCCAAAATTTGAAATCAGTATTGAATTTAAGACGTTTTAGATATTTTCACTGTATCAGTGAAGTTTGTGTTAGCCTCTCTTTTTCCTTGTCAGAAAATCCTAGCTTTCCCTCATTTAGACATTTACTAACATAACCAAATGCACAAATAATTATTGGCATAGGTGTAATTTATAATCAGTGTAGAGGAGCAGCAGATTTCGAAGCAGTTATCCATAGATATTCTACTCTCCGCTGATTTTGGAAGAGATATTGTTTAGTGCAGCTAACTTCGACTACACACGATTTGTCTTGTCTGTTCCAAATAACTATATCAGGCCTTTATATTTGAATTCGGTAGATTTGATGGAATATTGTCACATTGAATGCAAACAGTTTTGACATCTAAAGTCTACTGAATTTTTCCTTTGACACTCTAGTTTTGATTATACGACCAACATATGCTGTTTTTCATTGATTCCAATATACCTGCAGCATTTATCATGGAAGACAGGAGACACAGACAAGTCATTGATAATTATATTCGTTGTCTGGTTAATACTATTCTCTCGATTGCTTTACAAAATATGAAATATACCCTGTCTAGCTTATTTCTATGCATCACTAGAATGTTGAGATCAGCTTTAATTGCCTTGTGGATGACATTTTCTTCTCTGGTGATCCTAATATATTGACCTGGAATTGTCTCAGTAGGGTTGATAAGGATTTCACAGCAAGGTAAGCAATTTGGCACCCTGGAATCGATAGCTCAAATTTGTCTTGCTTGTAACTATAACAGTTGTTACTTCAGTTTAGAAATAGCTATATGGGTCATATTGTAGCCAGTCTTTAAATACCATCGATAATAGATGGAAACTTAGCAAGTTATAGAGATTATTCAAACCAATATAAATGTATTTATGTATGCATACGTACATACAGAGATGCATCCATATATGTAGTCAGATCATTTTGAGTGCTACTGGTAGCATATTCTATTACAGCCTAATCGAAGTGTTGGTGCGTAAATCTTTATTCCATGCCCTAGGTGAAAAGGATTGCTAGAAACCTATCAGTGCAAAATACATGTCAAAAGGACGAGTGAGCTTAATGTAAGGTCAACAACTATATAGCAATTGAGCGCAGGGAAACAGAAATACTTGGAGGTAGTGAAAAGTTTATTTAAGGCTATTTTAGGGGTGTGAAACCTTACTTAGCTCTTGTCAGATTATGTCTTACAGAGGTGTAGATCAGCTCTTTAGCAGTGGTGAAGGTGATATATATGTGCCGTTTCGCTGTTTTGAGGGCTAGTCCATGGAGACAAACGCTAGGGGAGTACATATCGAGGGAAAAAGATGAACTGTATTTATCAGATTTTGAAGTGACACCTACACAGGTGCGTGACTGGGTATGAAGTTCTGGAATTCTGAATACGAAGAGCTAGTTGTGAACTCATATACAACACGTGGTATTAGTAATGCCCACTATGGTACTGAGAACCATTTATTGCTGGAAAAAGAAATTGATGACCTAGATACAATTACGGAGAATGCATGTGATGTACAGAATAATTTGGGTACGAGGAACGAAAATGAATTTTCTGGCCTTGCGGCTGTTGATTTCCTTGTAGTGATGATTTTCTGGGATTTGTAGAAGAGAATTTAATAAACCTTCATTGTATTTTAGTTTTCTCTCTTTTTGTTGCTTGTTCTGTTCCATAGCATGTGCTGCTCCTCACTGAAGTACCAGTTTCTATGAGAATAGATTCGTTTTTTTCTTCTTTCCTATTGCTTATAGCGTAGTAATATTCAACGAAAATTTTCTTTGTCTGCATGTATTGTAACAATCTATAGGAATTCATTCACATTGTACTTTGCTGATTTGTTCCAGTTTTACCATTGTTTATGCTTTTGTTTGCTTGTATCAGGACTCAATGATACCAGTCTGTTTCTTTTTTGCCATGGCAAATTGAATTTAGTTTCTTTTTAAAGTTAATGTAAAGTTGCATTATATGATTTCATTATATACTCCACCATACCGCCACAATATTGAATTTTTACGCACAGCATTATAGACTTCTCCCTACAAAACCACTTTAAAATATCATCCAATACATATATGAAGAAAAATACAGAAACATATTTTTCACAAAATAGCCTTGTAAAATACTTCCATTTCTATGTATCAATAGAATGTTGAGATCTTATGCGAGAATCCGTCTTATATGCCGGCGAATATGGTAATTATCAACGGTATTCAAGCAGTGAGTGATAAGCATTATTAGTTGGATTGAAGATAACTCATTTATTTATGAGAAAAATATAATTGCGATCTAAACTAAAAGTCAAATATTTATGATCGTAATCAAACTAGAGACTGAAGTTCAGAGAACGTCACTCTACTTCGTATTCCTCCGCTCCTTTCTACGAAACAATATATTTATGTTGCTATTATATTCCAATATAACTTTCAGCAGAAATGAGAATTTGACCGATGCAGTTATTATAATTCTTTCATACATAAACATACTTCTAGACCCGGGCGATAAGAAAGAGCAACACACACGGATATATATATATATATACATAAATACATATATATATATGAATATATATAAATACATATATAT
>NC_043000.1:155765924-155773424 GCF_006345805.1 Octopus sinensis | reverse complement strand
CAGCGGAAATTGCCACGTTCAATAACGCCATTTACAATATATACATATATATACATATATACATATATATGGCAAATGAAAGACAGAAGATGGAATATACGAGAACTTATTATTAATCACGACAATTATTTCGACACATCTAGTATCGATTCCTCTTGGTGGGACACTCAACAACTGGTTCAGGAGCATCCGGCGGTGCAGCTGTATTTCGTCGGGTGATAAATAAATACAACTTGTTAAAATGACTTTTCCGCTATGTAACTTACTGTTTTGTAAAGAGAAAATCAACCAGACGGAGGAAATATCTTCATTTATTTAGAGGATGAAACGTAAAATCACAGATGGCAAAAAGAGAAACGAACACGCATTCCAGCGAGAAAAGTTTCAAAAATAGCCGTTAACAAATATGGATGCACTAGCAGCATAACCCGGCGTTGCCCGGGTATGTAAGAGCCCCTAGTAGGCAACGACTAATCCCAATCTAGTTCTTTCCCTCTAGGGAACGAAGGCGCATGTGTAGGCTGCAATGTCTTCTCTTCACTCTAATACTTCTATGTATACGATGTTCCTAGCTGTCTCCCGACAGAAAATGTGTTGTATATAAAAAGCTTAGATTCTCGACCCCATGTCGAATTTATCAATTTTTTCAGAACTGGGGGAACTTTTCAAAATTTTCACTGCGTTAGTTTTGAATTATGGCGTTGGGCTATGTGTGTGTCAAGTTTCATCAGAATCGGTTGAAAGCCGTGGTCAGGGTGAGGGTACAACCTGACAGCCACCCAGACACACAGACAGACAAACTGCCGTTTATGTATATAGAGATTAACGCTCTCGGGAAAGCTGCATGGCGCGAGTACACTCGCTCATACAAGCATCCGCAAAAATGTGAGCATACGCACATGTGAGGTTTGGTGCACTCATGATCACAAAGCGAGTTAGTTATCTATTTGGTGTTTATAAGAATGACAAGGTTAAACGTAAAATCAAGTCATCCATAGCTTAAAGTAAATTAGGTTAAGTTAACGGTTACTCAAAATTCATTCTCACTGCATTGTGCCAAAGTACATTTATATGCGTATAGGCATCTGGAGAGTAGTTCTCTTCTCGTTAGTCCACAGAATAGACAGGAATTCCTCGGAGCAGAGTCGGAATCTCCTGGAAAATATATTGTATGGTTTCGCATGCCTTACTGTTAACCACTTAATGCTGCACTTCGTTTTATCCTCCTTCAGTCGCCATACAAAATCTGCCAAAGATGCTGAATGTCTCTTATTGATTGTCTTAAAGCTGGCAAAATGTTTACGATAAAGATTCTTAAATGAATCAGCCGTCTGCCCAATGTAAACATAGGGCCCTCCCAATGTGCGCACGGTACATTTATATACAAGATTTGTACTCATACAGAGATTCATCAAGGAAATTTTGCCTTTTCTCTGCGTGAGCATTTATCGTGTTTATTTGTATATAAGGCAGCCCTGACTCCATTTACCAGCGTTGTTACCGTACTAGCTGTATCATAAGTATTTCTACTACTACAAATTGGTCGTAGTTGGTGTTTATCAATGCGGTTTACATCTCCTTGCTTGATATTTTTATACAAATGTTCGCTAGATCCAGTAGGTGGGTTATTGAACCTTGCCGCATTTTGCTATTGTTTATACGATGCATAAGCTGCTCTAAATTAGCAGAGCTGGTGTAGGATGCATTCACGGTTGTGTTAATTAAAAATAGCATGATACCGATTAGATTTAGGAAAACACTTGTCCATAGCAGCAAAAAGATTTCTAGCGATCTTGATTGAAACATGCAAACCGAAAATCGGGTTGAACCAAAGTACATCCTGATTCCTATATCTGTTGTTAGGCTTATTTGATTGTGTTGTACAGGATTGAAACAAGCAGTTGAATTATTATGTCGCGTGTGTCTATGAGTTTTCGTTGGTAGTTCATTGATATGATCAATTCTTTCTGGCCTGTGTTCTTTATCTGAGTGAGTTCTCAAACGGTGACGTTGTGGTGTTATACAATGTGCATCACAGGTGGAGGAATTACCAGTGTTGTGTATGCGTGCTTTTTGTATGTATTGAATTTTTTCACGGTACCCAGCTCTAGCTAGAGCAGCATTATATATATATATATATATATATATATATATATTATATATATATATATATAATATACATATACATGTATACGCACACACATATATACACACATATACTGTATATATACATATATATACACATACATACATACATACATATATATATATATATATACATATACATATATATATATACTATACATATATATATACATACATACATATATATACACATACATATACATATATACATACATATACATATATATATACATATATATTTGCATACATACATACACACATATATATATATCATACATATATACATATTATATATATATATATATATATATATATATATATATACATACATACATATATATATACAACATATATATATAAGTATGTATGTATGTATAAGGTATAAGTTAGAGGTGTTAAGCTCTGTAATTGATAGAAGTATCCAGAGGCACTCCTGGTAATTACCTCCGTAAGTATGGTCCTTGGTATAAGGTATACAGCAGCAGGTAATTTAGAAAGGCAAACCGTAGAATAGGGGTTGGTTGAATCTCATGCCTTGTAGTTAGTTATTAGCATGACCTACACGTGTCTGCCTGTTCAGCTAGTTAAGCGCCGGTGTAATCCGAGGGAATTATACCTAATTAGGGATATCCAGTATGGTTAATAGGAGCTGTGTCACTAACTCATCATCATCATCATCATTGTTCGACCGTGGTCGAGACAATGGAATTTACTATGTTGCGCCAGACTTCACGGTCCATCATAGGTTGTGGGTTGTTCGTATATTTGCAAAGAAAGCCGTAAATAAGGGTAAATTTTATATCTAGCCGGCGTACGATTTAGCGTGTAAAGTCAAAGTAACGGGATAATGTTTAGGTTTGAGGAGTGTAACGTAAAGGAAAAGGAAAAGATAGAAGAAGGATAATTTAACGCGTAAAAAGAGTTGGTAGTTCTCGACTGAAAAGAATTATAGGAACAAGGTAGGCTAGCGTAGAAAGTAGATTAGTTATATTAATATTTATTGATAATGTGGATTGGGGAAGGCTAGCGTAGGATATAGTTATTTTTATTTATTTATAATGTGGGTTGGATATGCGTAAGCTAGTTAGGTTCGAGAAGGTTAAGTGGAGGTAATACGCTGATAAGTAGGTCTGTTAATAACATTTAAGCTAGAAGATAGTGGTGTATACAGGAATGAGCGGAATTGTATCTAAGTATCATTTAAATTTTCGTGGCTCCTATATAAGATTTCGTATGGTTATTTGCGAGGACATCGCATTGGTGTATTACGTTTTTTGTTTTTCACCTATTTGAGAATTGACACTAATTTCTGTCTCTGCAGTCACATAAATTATTCAGTTTATCTGTGCTTGTGTTATGTTGAGGGGGGTTATTATTTATCAGGTCGTTGTCCGTGTTGTTTGAGGGCGAATTATTATGGACGAAATTTATTCCAATTGCCTGTTGGCAGTTATGTTTTCTGTTGGTATTTTTCCTAGTTTCGTAGAACGCGTCTAGCTTATCCTTGTTGATCGAGGCTATGATAGTAGCTAGGTTACTAGATAGGCTATGGTCTATTCAAATTTTATTCTTAAAGATTCCTGAGTATTTGTTATTTAGATTCAAGTGCTTATCTATAAGTCTCGTTATGGAGTGAACTATGTTTGATTTAAGCTGCATCGCGAAGGGGATTATTAACAAGATCTTCTCGCTATTTCGTTTATTTTTAGTATTATTATTTTTCATGTAGAAGCTATCCTCAGTATTCGTGTTGAGTGTAAAGTTGTTGTTATGATTATTATATTTCTTTCTATAGTTACTTTTATTTTTGTTATTGTTAGTGTCAGTTTTATTGGGGTTATTACTGTACGGTTTTGTTAAGTTATATGACTTGGTGTCATCATTCTTCACTGGGGTTATATTGGTTCTCTGGTGTTCGTTATTTTTATTCTTATTAATATTCTTCTTCTTCTTCTTCTTCTTCTTCTTCTTCTTCTTCTTCTTCTTCTTCTTCTTCTTCTTCTTCTTCTTCTTCTTCTTCTTCTTCTTCTTCTTCTTCTTCTTCTTCTTCTTCTTCTTCTTCTTCTTCTTCTTCTTCTTCTTCTTCTTCTTCTTCTTCTTTTTCTTAGTCGTGTTAGTATTCTTAATTTTCACATTGTTGGTATTAGCTTTGTTATCGTTTTTAATGTTGTTAGTTATCTTAGTTTGAATCTTATCATTATTTCTACAGTTTTGTTTAATTAATCTTATCTGTGTTGTTCGTATTATTAATGTGGTTGTTAGTTTCGTTTGGAGTGTGGTTAGTGTTGTGATAGTCGTCTTGGGCACTTATGTTATTCCGGTTATTTGTATAATGTTCTAAGTCTAGGTATTTAATTTTTTGTTTATAACCTGCTTTTTCTAATGCGCTATTATAGAATACCTTATACTTATTAAAGATATCTAGGTTAGAAGAGAGGCGTGAAATTCTTTTGCTAATGCGATGTACTAATCCTCTTTTAATAAAGTTTGGATGTTACTGGATGCGCTTATATACTTGAGGTTTGTATTAGCCCACCCTTGATTTCTGGGAATTCTTCCTGTAAGTATGATAAAAAATAAATACCTAATAGATCTGTTACCTGTGCTGAATCTGGGGCTCCCATGGTGATATCGAAGTTATTATGGGAATTTTTCCTTACCCCTAGCTTATTATCGAAACTTATTACTGATTTTCTCGCTTCTAAGATTACATTAATTATATTTATTGTGAATTGGGTATGATTTTTGGTGAAAATAAGAGTCCTATTAAGGATCGTAGGGTTAATAGATGAGTAGTAGTCTTCTATGTCTATTTGTAGGAACTTGTAGTTTTTCTTGTTCTGTATTTTGGAGAACTAGTTTAATGTTTCGTAGGTGTTGGACCATAGTTCTTGGGCAATCATATTCTTTAATTTAGGGACACATTTATCTAATATTAATTTACTTTAATTTACATAGATCAGACTTATTGGGGCATATTAACCTAACTTTCGCTTCTGTTAAGAAATTAAGTTTATGGGCTTTTATTGTTATGCGGGGTCTGGAAGGTACGAAGGGTTCGATTTTCTCATGTATGTTGTAGTCTGTCATAATGTTCTTGGCTGACACGTGGAAGTCATGCTATATCAGCATGATATATTTTCAACGCGTCAATACTAACTACGAGACTTCAGATTCAACCAATCTCTATTCTTCAACTACCTCACAATGGATTTAATGAACTTTGAACCCAACTAAAATGTAAGACTTTCGAATCATTGAACATTTTCTTTTCCGATTTCTCCCTGTATCTTTCGCTCTATTCTCTTCTTTGTCTATCTCCGCCTTCTTCGTTCTCATGACGTCTACCATTTGCAACTAGGTAAATTCATACTTACCTCAACATGGTACACAGAAACAGCTGCAAGCTCACTCTTACCTTCACATTGCTTAACTAATTAAATAATGGCATTTTAGCACCAAAGATACACTACTATTTGTTGTTTTTCCTCCATGTTCTGATCCTCTCTCTCTCTATATATACACACACTCCCACATACCCCACCTCTACCACCGCTCTCAGCCTAACCCACACCTACCCTTGCTTTCTGCACTCTCGGCTCCCCCACATCCCAACACCATCACACCACACACCACTACACCTTACAACACCATACCACACAACACATCACATCACAACACACCACCACGCACACATCAGCACTGACCACTTCCCAGACCCACATTTTCACACCTACACATACACACACGCACACGTGAAGATCACCAGCCCTCATCCACACGCACATACAAACTCCCTTATACACGCACGCGCACCTTCGTTAGGGATCACCACTACTTTATTATCTCCCCTTCTACCTAGCTCTCCTGTGTGACCCTTCTGTTCAGCATTTGTCATGATAGATCGCTAGCCACTACGCATTCTTTATTTTCTCTCCTTGTTTCTTTCTGTGTTCCTTTCTGTGGAAGAGCGTGGGCTCGAAACGTTAAAGACTTTATCACTTCCGGAGTATTATACTAACACATCTGTTTGTAGTCTACACCTCCTGTATTCGTCTTTTGGTTTTTGTGTGAATTCTCCCTGTATATATATACATATACATACATACATACATATATATATATATATATATATATATATATATTATAATATATATATATTATATATTTATTTATATACATATATATATATATATTTTATATATATACATATATATATATATATATATATATATATATATTATATATACTTATATACATAATATATATATATATACATATATATATTCTATATACATACATATATATACATATATATATATACTTATATAATATATATATATGCTTTTCCTTCTGGTCTTTGAAAATGTGACCTCGTGTGTACCGTTGGCGATTTTTTCCTCTGTCTTTCCTTCTCTGGATCTTTCCTTCTCCTATGTTTCCGACGAAGAGCTCCGCTCGAAACGTTAAACCCTCCTTCTTTCCTTCTTTCTGAGCGTCCAATAATACTATATTTGTTCCACGTCCTCGCGTTGTTGTTGTTTTTTTTGTGCTTTCTTGTTTGGATTAACTATATATATACACACACACACACACACACACACACACACACACACACACACACACACACATACACCCACACATGTATATATATATTATATATATATATATATATAATTATATATATATATATACATATATATATATGTACACACACACACACATACATATGTATACTTATATATACGTATACAGAAAAGTAGAAAAATATATTTTCATCGCGTAAATACTAAACAGTATTTGTATGGGATAAAATCTTTTTAAGAGCAGGTAAGTTTGTCGGCAACCAGCGTTGAGGATCGAACTAACTCCCCCACTAATATCCGATTAGAGTACTGTACCTTTAAGCTAAAATGGGACCAACACATTCTTCTACAATTTTAGAAGTTATAAAGTCATCCAGAAACGCTAGGTGTCATATAGATTACGTCATATGTAAACAAAAATGTGTGTGTGTTTTGTGTGTGTGTGTGTGCATGCGTGTGCGTGTCTGTATTTGTCCCCACCACCGCTTGACAAAAGAGACTAATAGAATAAGTACCAGGCTTTACAAAAAATAACTATCTGGGGGTCGATCCATTCGACTAAAACTTTTCAAGGTGGTGCCCCAGCATGGCCGCAGTCTAACGACTGAATCAAATAAAACATGAGATATTAAAGATATTACATTCCTGTGGAAGACATCACAGATTTGATCAACAGCTCCCAAAAATGTTATCAAGATTCTGCTTCCTCATGCCACATGACGTTTTCGTTAAAGCAATATGAAATACTGTTCGGTAAAATACTATCTTA
>NC_043000.1:155755924-155760924 GCF_006345805.1 Octopus sinensis | reverse complement strand
TCTTTTACTCTTTTACTTGTTTCAGTCATTTGACTGCGGCCATGCTGGAACACTGCCTTTAGTCGAGCAAATCGACCTCAAGAATTATTCTTTGTAAGCCTAGTACTTATTCTATCGGTCTCTTTTTTTGCCGAATCGCTAAGTTACGGGGACGTAAGCAAACCAGCATCGGCTGTCAAGCGATGTTGGGGGGGGGACAAACGCAGACACACAAACATATACACGCACACATACATATATATATATATATATGTATACATATATACGACGGGCTTCTTTCAGTTTCCGTCTACCAAATCCACTCACAAGGCTTTGGTCGGCCCGAGGCTTGCCCAAATTGCCACGCAATGGGACTCAACCCGGAACCATGCGGTTGGTAAGCAAGCTACTTACCACACAGCCACTCCTACGCCTATGATGGTGAATGGTTATTAATGATGTGCTTTTTTTATAATTTAAAGCTCTCTGCGGGTGTGGCACATTTATTTCCCAGTTGAAGCCATTTCATTCATGCCACTAATACCGTTGAGGGCAGCATGATCACCACTGCACCATATATCTAAGTACCTATTATATATATATATATATATATATATATATATATGTGTGTGTGTGTGTGTGTGTGTGTGTGTGTGTGTGTGTATGTATGTATGTATGTTATTGTTTTTCTATCGTTTAGTGTTGAGTGAAAAATAAGATTCATTTTCGGTCGAGCAAAATTTATATTGTTAAAGGAGTTTGTGCTGTGACATTTCATTTTATAAGTAGAATACAATTTGCTTGAAGCGTTGGTTGCAGTGTGAGTGTGTAAAAGTGAGATGTTTGAGAAATCTTTGAGCAACGCGACAAGGAATTCTTCAAAACATGTAAGGTGATAGCAATGAATGCAAACGAATACCTTACGTAGGTTGTTTAATATTCCTATATGTCGGGAAAAATTTCTTTTTTCAAATGTAAAAAGAAACAAAAACAGAACAATATTCTGAGAAATGTGCTGCTATCGACAATCCATAGTTATTTTCTTCTTTGCATTTGAAGGAGACTGTTTCCCGAAATATTATTCTTGTTACAGGAATATTAAACAACCTGTTTAATACTATAACGCTATCTTTGTTTTGATTTATTAACACCACCTTTACTTGTATTGATATATTTCTCCCACGCATTGCTTAAATGTTTCTCAAGCAATTATTTCATTTAATCCTATTTCTTTACTTCTGTATTGCAAGCTTGCTTAAATGAATTCAGCATGATGAATGGTTTCTTGCATATATTTCCTTGAGAATTAGAAATAACTTAATTTCATTTAATCTTTGTATCAGAATTTCTTGGAAGCTTTGCTAACCCAGTTATTCATTTCAATACTTCACCAGAGAAAAGTAGTAAGCGCCTTATAACAATACGAAACTAAACACTAGCTTAGCACATTTAGTTTCGTAAATCTCAGATTTTACTTTAGATCTTAATATGGCGGATTTCATCACTTAGATATAATAAGTTAAGTACCAGCAATGTGCTTTAGTCTTTGTAATAGACTACGTGCATCTATAGGAAAAAATCGGTATTTTTTTGTCTTGTCCGAATGAAAGTAATATGTCATAAAACTGCTAAATCCTTGGAGAGGAGATTAAAATATTATCAAAGATAAAGGCCATGTATAAGATTTAGATGCTGGAATAGAGAAATTACAGAAGCAACACATTTGTTAATATATTATTCTCAACTCGATACTGACGTCAAAAAAAGATTAGAAAAAAATTCGATAAAACTGCGGGCAATCTATTATGGACGGTAGCTGTAAAAGAGATGATAATAAGCAGAGATGGAGATTGATGAACAACGCTTAATTTGATATATAAGTTTGATGGGTCTCAAAGGAAAAATACAAATAATGTTCTGTATGTTTTTATGCATTTAATAGTTCGTTTGTGACTGTGTGTATGTACGCATATATGAATGTATGTAAGTATGCATTTATATATGAGTGCATGTATTTATGAATGTATATATTTATGTATGTGTGTATGTATGTATGCATGCACGTATGTATGTATTTTCCTTTCTTTCTTGTTTAATGATTTAAATTCTTCTCTTTCTACAACGAAGGAACTGGTTTCTAAGAAACAAATATAACCCCATTGCTGGAATTTAGATAACAAAATTATAAATGTTTTAGGTTAAACTTGAGAAAAGTCTTACATATCTTTACTGTTCCGCTTTCAAAATGTACTAGCAAAATGAGCATGAATTGTTTTTTTTTGTTTGAAAACCATAGCTTTTAGAGACTGTTTCTTAAACATAGGTGTAGCTGTGTGGTAAGTAGATTGTTTACCAGCATGGTTCCGGGTTCAGTTCCACTGCGTGGAAACTTGGGCGTCTCCTACTATAACCTTGGGCTGACCAAAGACTTGTGAGTGGATTTGGTAAACGGAAACTGAAAGAAGCCCGTCGTATATATATATATATATATATATATATGTGTGTGTGTGTGTGTGTGTGTGTGTGTGTGTGAGTGTGGGTTTGCGTGGTTTTTCCCTCCACCATCGCTTGACACACGATGTTGGTGTGTTTGCATCCCCGTAACCTAGCGGTTCGGCAAAAGAGACCGATAGAATGAGTACTAGGCTTACAAAGAATAAGTCCCGGGGTCGATTTGTTCGACTGAAGGCGGTGCTCCAGCATGGCCGCAGTCAAATGATTGAAACAAATACAAGAAAAGAATAAAAGAATATATTAACAAAACCAAATGCACTAATCATTGGCATAAAGGCGTCTTTTATCTTTTACACGTTTCAGTCATTAGACTGTGGCCATGCAGGGGAACCGCCTTGAAGAATTTCTTTAGTTGAACGATTCGACCTAATAACTTGTTTTTTTAAAGTCAAGTACTTATTCTATTGGGCTCTTTTGTCGAACGTCTAAGTTACGGAGACGTAAACACATCAGCACTGGTTGTCAAGCGGTGGTGGTGGAACAAACACGGACGCAAAGACATACACACTCAGATATATATATATATATTTAAGAGAACAAAGTGTACGTACGCCGCTATATATATATATATATATATATATATATATATATATATATATATATATGGTTGGCGATTTTTTTTCCTCTGTCTTCCCTTCCCGGGATCTTTCCTTCTCCTATGTTTCCGACGAAGAGCTCCGCTCGAAACGTTAAACCCTCCTTCTTCCCTTCTTCCTGAGCGTCCAATAATACTTTATTTGTTCCACGTCCTTGCGTTGTTGTGTTTTTTGTTTTTTTGTGTTTTCTTGTTTGGATTAACTATATATATATATATATATATATATATAATATATATATATATATATAAAATACAAAATGGGACAAGAACGCAAAACATCCAGATAGACGATACAAGAAAAAAAACAGGACGGGTCATTCGAAGTTTTCTATCTTCAGTCAAGAACCAGATTATCCTGCAAGAAAACTTCGAATGACCCGTCCTTGTTTGCTTTGTATCATCTATCTGGATGTTTTGTTATCCCTTTTTGTATCACCTAGTTGCCCGGATGTTTTGCGTTCTTGTCCCATTTCGTATTTCATATATATATATATATATATAATATATACGACGTGTTTTTTTCAGTTTCCGTCTACCAAATCCACTCGCAAGACTTTGGTCGGCTCGAGGCGTTAGTGGAAGGTACTGGTTGTTCACAGTTTTTCTTGCCACTGAATATGGAAAAACTGTTCACATCTTCTGAGCAGCTGACCCCTATGACTGTTCATGATTATTCTTTCTTGTCCCATGCAATTATACGTGGCCCTTTATATTTACTCCTGGAGGAATTTTTTGCGGGAATGTTCTATCATTACTCCTTGTGTTGGTATGTAAGTATGCTTGTATGATGATATAATGTAAGTAAATGATGAGGTGAGAGCGTTAAGTAGTGATAAGTATTAATGCAATGTTATTAACAGTTCGAATATGCTAAAAGCATGTTCGGACTTGTGAACAAGTAAGTAAACTGCTGTCTCGAGACTTACGACCCTTAGAGCCGATTTCCTGATGTATAAGTAACCGAAATCACAACACACCCCGTGGATGGGAAGTCAGTGATTTACGACTGAGAGGACTGGAGCAAGATGAAATGAAGCCTTTTGGTCTAGAACACGACGCAACGCCCGGTCCGGGAAGAGAGACCACGATCTTGCGATCGCGACTACGGCAATAGCCACTAGACCACACATCTTCACATATAATGCATGTATGTATGTATTCAATGACAGAGACATAATCTGTATTTATAGCAGAACAACATTTCCTACAGAGGCATTCTCTCTTTCTCTTTTCTCTTTTACTTGTTTCAGTCATTTGACTGCGGCCACGCTGGAGCACCGCCTTTAGTCGAGCAAATCGACCCCGGGACCTATTCTTTGTAAGCCCAGTACTTATTCTATCGGTCTATTTTGCCGAACCGCTAAGTGACGGGGACATAAACACACCAGCATCGGTTGTCAAGCAATGCTAGGGGGACAAACACACACACACATACATATATATATACATATATACGACAGGCTTCTTTCAGTTTCCGTCTGCCAGATCCACTCACAAGGCATTGGTCGGCCCGGGGCTATAGCAGAAGACACTTGCCCAAGGTGCCACGCAGTGGGACTGAACCCGGAACCATGTGGTTGGTTAGCAAGCTACTTACCACATAGCAACTCCTTGCGTATTGTTTTAACATTATAACTTAGTATACTCTGATGCTGCAAGACAACGCTCGTGGTGATCCTTCTATCAGCTATATGAAGTGTAATGACGTAAGGCGGCGAGCTGGCAGAAACGTTAGCGCGCCGGGTGAAATGCTTAGCGGTATTTCGTCTGCCGCTATGTTCTGAGTTCAAATTCCGCCGAGGTCGACTTTGCCTTTCATCCTTTCGGGGTCGATTAAATAAGTACCAGTCACGCACTGGGGTCGATGTAATCGACTTTATCCGTTTGTCTGTCCTTGTTTGTCCTCTCT
>NC_043000.1:155728424-155750924 GCF_006345805.1 Octopus sinensis | reverse complement strand
TTTGAAGAGAGTGGTGGTAATGGGATACGATAATGGTTTCTTGATATTATTCAGTTATCGTGCTTTGCTTTTGTTGTTATTGAAGACATGTAACAAGTGCTGATTCGGCGCGAGATAACTTGGTTGCACGTAGATGAAGTTTGGTTGCCGAAAGGTAAAGAAAATGAAGAGTGATACAACCAACGTAGAGGTGGGCGTTGTTAATATCAAGTAGGTCGTTGATGTACCGGGAGAAGAGCGAGTGGGACAAAACCGAATCCTGAGGCACATTCGAGTTACTAGAGTGGAGGTCAGAAAGAGATCGTAAAACCAGATTTGCAGGAGTAGAACTCCAGTAAATCTGATTTTACAAAAGGCATACTGGCAGTCTCTCGGAGGAGTGAGAAAGAGAATCAGGATTTTGGTGAAGGTTGTTGTTAATGGCATTGTCTGTCACGTCCGAGAAGTGAAAAGAATAGGACGATAGTTGGTGGAGTGAGGGTAGGATTGTCTTTGAGAATAGGACACACTTTAACGTGTTTCTAAATATTGAGAGATACATCCAGAGAAAGAGAGAGAGAGAGAGAGAAAGAGAGAGAGAGAGAGAGAGGGAGAGAGAGGGGGAGAGAGAGAGTTGAAGAACTTCAAGAATACAGGCGCTAGATATAGAGGGTATTTTGAAGGTAATGGAAGGAATATTGTTGAAGTTAGTGGTCACCTCGAGAGGTAATATCGCACTTGGTGTCCATGTATGTATGGAAGTGATACTAGTGAAATGGATCAAGATAGTTCTCAAGAAGATCCATTCTGTGCGAATGTGGAGACTTTCTCTGCGAGAATACCAGTCACAGAACTGTCATTGTTGAGAAGTCGGTGTAAGAGGATACTTCAAAGAGCTGCGTGAGAGATGTGAAAGGACCTTGGAAGACGAATTCTAACTATTTCTGATGGCTCAGGGTGAAGCACATGTGCTTCCATAAATAGCTTTAATAAAATTGACGGAGATACGATCATCAGGGTGATATGAAATACCACAGATTCCAGGTAGTGTGTGTTGTGTAGTACATAAATATGTGGGGAAAAGGCAGTTTGGGGACGACCCAATATGTGGAGTGAAAGTTATAGCCTGATAACGATTGAGTTTGGAGGTGAGAAAGATATCAAGGATGTTTGGAATGTTTACTCTTTACTCTTTTACTAGTTTCAGTCATTTGACTGCGGCCATACTGGAGCACCGTCTTTAATCGAGCAACTCGACCCCAGGACTTATTCTTTTGTAAGCTCAGTACTTATTCTATCGGTCTCTTTTGCCGAACCGCTAAGTAACGGGGACATAAACACACCAGCATCGGTTGTCAAGCAATGCTAGGGGGACAAACACACTCACACAAACACACACGCGCATATGTATATATACATATATACGACGGGTTTCTTTCAGTTTCCGTCTACCAAATCCACTCACAAGGCTTTGGTCGGCCCGAGGCTATAGTAGAAAACACTTGCCTAAGGTGCCACGCAGTGGGACTGAACCCGGAACCATGTGGCTGGTAAACAAGCTACTTACCACACAGCCACTCCTGCGCCTATGTTTGTGTGTCGTTCAGAGAATAAAGTATGAAACATGTTTACGATGGGGAGTTGAGGCTGTCAAGAGACTCGGATTCTGTACTGACACTATCAGTATAGGATGAGTTTGAGCGTCAAGAAGAGTGGTGAGCGTTGAAGTCACTGAAGGTGTTAACTTCAGTGTGGGTTCAAGTAAAACACATGTACACAATGCAGGAGGAAATATGGTCGTAGAGTTGTGGTTGATTCGAGGGATTTGGAGCAGCAAAAGAAGTGGGTAAGATACTTCCACCTACATGTGTGGGTTGCGCTTTAATAAGAAACGATACACGGGCGGCGATAAGGCGGCGAGCTGGCAGAAACGGTAGCACGCCGGGTGAAATGCGTAGCCGTATTTCGTCTGCGGTTACGTTCTGAGTTCAAATTCCTTTCGGGGTCGATTAAATAAGTACCAGATACGCACTGGGGTCGATGTAATCGACTTAATACGTTTGTCTGTCCTTGTTTGTACTCTCTGTGTTTAGGCCCTTGTGGGTAGTAAAGAAATAGGTATTTCGCCTGCCGCTACGTTCTGAGTTCAAATTCCGCCGAGGTCAACTTTGCCTTTTATCCTTTCGGGGTCGATTAAATAAGTACCAGTTACGCACTGGGGTCGATGATATCGACTTAATCCGCTTGTCTGTCCTTGTTTGTCTTCTCTGTGTTTAGCTCCTTGTGGGTAGTAAAGAAATAAGAAACGATACATGAGGTCTAGGTTGGACCGGAGTTACTGAATATTAAAGAAATGGTGCGAGGAGAATTGTGCCGTGAATTTTGCTTTAATTTCGATATCTAGTGAGGTGAAAAATGTTAGGAGGTTGTGATCTCTACATTCTGGAAGTTAAGTATTGTTGCTAGCCAAGGTTGTAGAATAAGGAATTGAAAGCTTTATTTACTGTTCAGTTCTATTACAGTAAGACATGTTTATCGTGTCTTGGGAATAAGGAACAACAAAATTTAATTGACTACGTCCAATAAAATGAGACTAGTGGTCTCGTAAAACGGACCGCTCTTGTTTCGTGTGTTTCGTTGTCCAAGATTTGATTATTATCGATATTCTTATAAGCATATTGTTGTCGTCGAAAATTATGCTGACGATTCTTATTTTAGGATGTTAATAATGTTACTATTATAATATAAATAATCGTTTTAAATAATCATTTTACTGCTGTTATTAATGTTAATGATGCCGAATATATCATTATAAACGGCGGTGGATTGGCAGACGGGTTGGATTAAAGAATCGAACAGAATGCCAATTGGTATTTAGTCAGGCTCTTTTACGCCTGGAGTTCGAATCCAGCCGAGGTCATCTTTGTCTTTCAGCCTATGGGCATCGAAGGCAATGACTAAATCCTTCTAATCAAAATTACTGGCTTTGTGCCTTTATCAGAAACCATTGTTGTTGTTGTTGTTGTTCTCCTGGATTTTCTATAGTATGTCAGTTATTGTAGCTATAGTGGATTATCTTAAAAGATATCCAGCAACGCGGTCAACAATTATCTAGTGCTACTCTGACTTCTTACATCGAGGAATTGCATCTCTTCATAGTATCTTTCTTTTTGCTTACAACTAAGGATACTGGTAAATTATGATTTTATATATATATATATATATATATATATACATATATATATATATATATATATATAAAGGAGTGGCTGTGTGATACGTAGCTTGTTTACCAACCACATGGTTCCGGGTTCAGTCCCACTGCGTGGCACCTTGAGCAAGTGTCTTCTACTATAGCCTCGGGCCGACCAAAGCCTTGTGAGTGGATTTGGTAGACGGAAACTGAAAGAAGCCCGTCGTATATATGTATATATATATGAGTGTGTGTGTGTCTGTGTTTGTCCCCCTAGCATTGCTTGACAACCGATACTGGTGTGTTTATGCCCCCGTTACTTAGCGGTTCGGCAAAGAGACCGATAGAATAAGTACTGGGCTTACAAAAGAATAAGTCCCGGGATCGAGTTGCTCGATTAAAGGCGGTGCTCCAGCATGGCCGCAGTCAAATGACTGAAACAAGTAAAAGAGTAAAAGAGTATATATATATATATATATATATATATATATACATACATACATACATACATATATATATACGTACATTTTCTAGAAGCATATGGTTGTGTCAATGTCTACATACCAAAGCCTAGGCGCTTCAGTCTATGAGCGAATACTCTATAGACTGGCTGTGCTGCGAACTGGCTGCTACACTTAAATGACTAAAAAACAGATACATACAAAAACAAAAAGAAACATACACAAAAGATAAATCGTGTGTGTGTGTGTACATGCACAAACACACACACATATATATATATACATATATACATATATGTATATATACATATATATATGTACATGTATACACCCTCCAACTCCACCCCATATCTATCTATCTATCTATCTATCTATCTATCATCGATCTATCTATCTATCTATCTATCTATCTATCTATCTATCTATCTATCTATCTATCTATCTACATATATCAAGAGAGAGAGATATATATATATATATATATATGAAGAGAGAGAGAGAGAGAGAGAGGGAGGGGGGATTATTCCTTTTAAGGTTCACAGGACTGCACATGATTTTTTCACTCCCGAGTATTCTTTCTCCATGCTTTATCCTGATTTCATATTTTCAAATTAAGAACACAAACGATAAATCCCTGCCTACTTTCACCTCTCTGACCCGAGTAGAGTCTCACGTGCATATCGACAAAAGGTGGGAAGAAATAAGGCCAAGTACTTGACTGAATATTAATAGAGTCATTTGTAGTTTGAAAGAGTTTTTGTTGCAACAAAATGTTTAATAAAGAAGATGCCAACTCAGTTGGTTAACTCGCTATGAAGAGAGAACAATATTTGAGGATTTGGTTTTCAAGAAATACAATATGAAGCATTCTGTGTTTTCAACAATGACGAATTCATAAACGAAATATTTTCGGGTAACATACATTAAATGAAGGCTTGTTGACAGACGTTAACAGTGATTAAAAAGATTGAGGTATTTCATTATTGAATTATTTACATTTTAGTTAAAAGAGAGAGTGCATTGCCTATGACATTTTTGCAGAAACTCTTAGATTTATAAAATAAAAGGGAGCAAGAATCTAAAATTTACAGTGTGCCGTGACCGGAAGCAGGGCATGAAGATGTCGGGTTACGCTCAGGGTTGAGAGAAGGTCCAAATGTACGCAACTGAAAAGTAGATTTCGGTAAAGGCTCGCATGAATCAAATGGTGAAACCGGGTAACAGATTTAGTATATTATCTTAGAGCAGGAAGAGTCCTTCCTTTCGACTAACCTCCACATAGATCCCACCGACCCAATTTCATTCAAAAGGCGTTAATTGACCTAAATTTATGGTAGACGTTATTTACCCAATGTTTCGCACAATGAGATCGAAGCCAACTCTACCTCACCTATGCCCGTATCAACCATGGCATGTAAAGTCATTTATAGTTGTCCGTATCTCATTGGAGAAGATCACAGGTGGGCTAAGTTAGTGTGTAATTGGGTAATTAACCGAAAGGTTTGCAGTCACAGTTGGACGTCTCTTTTGTCAGAGTGTCTTTTCCTTATTAATCACCAATAGTTTTGGTAGAATCAGATCAACTTGAAATATGTTATTCTACTTTACATTCCAGGAGTCCCTTGCCATTGACAGCTTTGACCAAAGTAGTGTTGTTGCTTTTTCAGTTCGCTAAGACGTTGATTGCACATGAAACAATAAGGCAGCACAATTGATCTTCCACCTGCGCATGAAAGATCTACTTGTTATTCCCTGACAGGCACGTTTTTATGCGTATGGTTGCATCCTTAACTTCTCAATAAATTTTCTCAATAACATCGTCGAAATGAAATACTTCTCTAAATTAAGGGTAAGATAATTCAAGGATTTCAGGATCCTTTTAAGTATACTGAAATGTACCATGGTAGTCGGTGAGCTGGCAGAAACGTTAGCACGCCGGGCGAAATGCTTAGCGGTATTTCGTCTGCGGTTACGTTCTGAGTTCAAATTCCGCCGAGGTCGACTTTGCCTTTCATCCTTTCGGGGTCGATAAATTAAGTACCAGTTATGCACTGGGGTCGATGTAATCGACCTAATACATATGTCTGTTCTTGTTTGTCCCCTCTATGTTTAGCCCCCTGTGGGCAATAAAGAAATAATTATTATTCTTGAACAGAACCAGAACAATCATGTGATACATCAAGAAAAGGCAGAACATTGCATCCTTTCTGCTTATGAACAGCTTATAATCAAAACTCTCGAGGTTAGGACTCAATATTTCATGATCTTTTAAGGACACACGCACACGCGCGCACACATCATCAGTTGACTATGAGTCAGAAATAGTTGCATAATCAATATAAGTAATAGAGCGGGTGCATTTTTCTATCGTTAGTCAAGATATTATTGGTTATGACCGGCTTACATGCCTGAAGACTCGTCAATATTGCTTAGTGGAAATATTCAGTGCGAAACGAACGGTGACATTTTGACGAATTATACGCGGCGACCAGTAATATATTGTTTGATCAAAAACTCGACTTCTACCCAGAGCAGCCGTTGTTGACTATCTATAAGACAAAGGGGTCCCGTCCAGGTAGAAATATATGCGCCATCGGGAAACCGGCGCTGTGAGTCTATATAACTCGGGAAGGAGCTTTATCCTATTTTGTTTCTTACCCATCAGCTCAACCTATGATCGAAAGCATTTCTGCCATGAACTCTCCATCTTTTTAGATGTATCTACGACCACAGTATTCCATTTGCTTTTCTTTGCATCAAGTGGACTTGGCAATTTCCCTTCATAGCAAAATACCTTAATGCTGGTTTAGTTTGAGCCAGACGAGATTTCGGATTTCAATCGAATAAATTGTGAACAAAATATAATCTTCTTACACAAACATCTATAGTAGACGACACACGCACACAAACACCGGTTGTCAAAAGACAAAGACACACACACGCACTAACTATATTTTATATATATATATATATAAATATATATATATATATATATATATATATATATATACAAATTGAGATAGGGGTTGTAAATGCAACCCTCCATGGGATAACATATATCCAATATACTGCTAGTGAAGTACCCAACAAAGTTAATACATAAATGTTAATGATTGCGATGCAATCAATTAATTTACTGTATTATATGGGCAAAGGAGATGTATTTCTCCATTTTCTCATCTTGTATATATATATATATATATATATATATATACACGTTGGGTTCCTTTCAGTTTCCGACAACCAAATCAGCTCACAAGGCGTTGGTCGGATCGAGGCTATAGAAGAAGACACTTGCTCAATGGCCACGATATCGGATTGAACTCGAAAACATATAGTTGGGAAACAAACTTGTTGCCACTTACCACACAGCCACCACGTCTGCGCATATTTTGTACGATACTCTTGTTCTTTTAATTTTCAATATATTTTTGATTTTCAACGTATTTGATTGTGGCAATTTTCGAAGTGTTGTCTTAGAAGAAATGAAAAATTGTAAAGTACGAACAGAAGTAATCGTATTAACAACCAGCTTCTTCTCATCGTTATCAATGTGTCTTTGCTTTTATTAATGTGCTTTTACTTGAACAACCATCACTGCAACTAGCAGTTGCTGCACTACCTCCCCCCACACACACCACCACTACCTTTATGACCACTACCACGTTTCATAAGCGATACCACTGCCCAGACCGGTACCACAACTATCACCCCCTTCGTCCTCAATGTTAGCGCTTATATCAACATCACCAGCTTAATAGCCACTACCGATACCACCATCAGCTCCAACACCACCATCAGCTCCAACACCACCATCAGCTCCAACACCACCATCAGCTCCAACACCACCATCTGCTCCAACACCACCATCTGCTCCAACACCACCATCAGCTCCAACACCACCATCTGCTCCAACACCACCATCTGCTCCAACACCACCATCTGCTCCAACACCACCATCAGCTCCAACACCACCATCAGCTCCAACACCACCATCAGCTCCAACACCACCATCTGCTCCAACACCACCATCTGCTCCAACACCACCATCAGCTCCAACACCACCATCAGCTCCAACACCACCATCAGCTCCAACACCACCATCAGCTCCAACACCACCATCTGCTCCAACACCACCATCAGCTCCAACACCACCATCTGCTCCAACACCACCATCTGCTCCAACACCACCATCTGCTCCAACACCACCATCAGCTCCAACACCACCATCAGCTCCAACACCACCATCTGCTCCAACACCACCATCTGCTCCAACACCACCATCTGCTCCAACACCACCATCAGCTCCAACACCACCATCAGCTCCAACACCACCATCTGCTCCAACACCACCATCAGCTCCAACACCACCATCTGCTCCAACACCACCATCAGCTCCAACACCACCATCTGCTCCAACACCACCATCTGCTCCAACACCACCATCAGCTCCAACACCACCATCTGCTCCAACACCACCATCTGCTCCAACACACCATCTGCTCCAACACCACCATCTGCTCCAACACCAACCATCTGCTCCAACACCACCATCTGCTCCAACACCACCATCTGCTCCAACACCACCATCAGCTCCAACACCACCATCTGCTCCAACACCACCATCTGCTCCAACACCACCATCTGCTCCAACACCACCATCTGCTCCAACACCACCATCAGCTCCAACACCACCATCTGCTCCAACACCACCATCTGCTCCAACACCACCATCAGCTCCAACACCACCATCTGCTCCAACACCACCATCTGCTCCAACACCACCATCTGCTCCAACACCACCATCTGCTCCAACCACCACCATCTGCTCCAACACCACCATCTGCTCCAACACCACCATCTGCTCCAACACCACCATCAGCTCCACACCACCATCTGCTCCAACACCACCATCTGCTCCAACACCACCATTGCTCCAACACCACCATCTGCTCCAACCCACCATCTGCTCCAACACCACCATCAGCTCCAACACCACCATCACTCCAACACCACCATCTGCTCCAACACCACCATCTGCTCCAACACCACCATCTGCTCCAACACCACCATCTGCTCCAACAACACCATCTGCCTCCAACACCACCATCAGCTCCAACACCACCATCAGCTCCAACACCACCATCTGCTCCAACACCACCATCAGCTCCAACACCAACCATCTGCTCCACACCACCATCAGCTCCAACACCACCATCTGCTTCCAACACCACATCTGCTCCAACACCAACCATCAGCTCCAACACCACCATCTGCTCCAACACCACCATCTGCTCCAACACCACCATCTGCTCCAACACCACCATCTGCCTCCAACACCACCATCTGCTCCAACACCACCATCTGCTCCAACACACCTCTGCTCCAACACCACCATCAGCTCCAACACCACCATCTGCTCCAACACCACCATCTGCTCCAACACCACCATCTGCTCCAACACCACCATCTGCTCCAACACCACCATCTGCTCCAACACCACCATCAGCTCCAACACCACCATCAGCTCCAACACCACCATCTGCTCCAACACCACCATCTGCTCCAACACCACCATCTGCTCCAACACCACCATCTGCTCCAACACCACCATCTGCTCCAACACCACCATCTGCTCCAACACCACCAACACCATCGTTCCCACCTCATACCAACACCTTCAACCATTATCACTACTATCGCCATCTAAACCCTAACTAAATCATTACTAACTGCCGCCACCACTAGCACCGATCACCACCACCACCACCACCACCAGAACAACAACAAGAAGCAACCATTTAAAAAGGTATGCATCACGCGTTAGAAATACTAGAATAAGGCCATTATTAATTACTAGCAAGTAATAGAAGAAAACAAAGTTTGGTCAAAGATTGTTATATATCGATCAGTAGTAACGAAGCTTTTCAGGCTAACACCACAAACACCAAGCTGTTGAGGATGAAAGAAGAGACAGATGCACACACGCATGCACTTATATGTATGCATATGTGTTTGTTTATATATGTATATATATATATATATATAGAGAGAGAGAGAGAGAAAGGGGGGGGAAGAGAGAAATAAAGAGAGAGATTTATTCTTGTATGCATTATATATATATAGATCTATACATCTATCTATACACACACACACACATATATGAATATATATATATATACATACAAACACATAAGTATAAATATATACAATACATGCATGTATATATATATATGCATAATACATACTTATAAGTATAAATATAAACCATACAAATATATACAATACATGGATATGTATATTATGTATGTGTGCATGTATGCATGCATGTATGTATGTATGTATGTATGTATGCATGTTTGTATGTTTGTAAGTATGTATATATATATATATATATATATATATATATATATATATAGTACAATGAGGAGAGAGCGAACGAGGGAGAAAGAGAGAGAACAAGGTGAGGCATCTGAAACAAAAAGAAAAATTGATTTCAAAAGACAAAAAGAGCTGGGAGAGAAAGCAGAAAGATTAGAGAGAGAGAGAAAGAAATAATAAAAAAAGGTAACGAGGGAGAGAGAGAGAGAAAGAAAGAGAGAGAGAGAGAGAGATGAGAGAGAGAGAGAGAGAGAGTGAGAGAGAGAGAAGAAGAACTGAATGACATAGAAGAAAGTAAAAAGACGATGGAAGAGATGGGAGATGTATGGAGCGAGAGAGAGAGAGAGAGAGAGGAGAGAGAGAGAGAAGAGAGAGAGAGAGAGAGAGGAGAGAGAGAGAGAGAGAGAGAGAGAAGAGAGAGAGAGAGAGAGAAGAAGAACTGAATGACATAGAAGAAAGTAGAAAGACGATGGAAGAGATGGGAGATGTATGGAGCGAGAGAGAGAGAGAGAGAGAGAGAGAGAGAGAGAGAGTTAGTACGGGTAAGGAGGAAAGATATGACAAAAGTGAGACGTTAATGGAAAAGGAAAATTGATCGGGAAAGACAAAAAGGGAGTGAGGTAGGAGGGAAAAGAACAGAGAGAGAGAGATGAGGGAAGGAGAGTCCGAGAAAGACAGAGAGAAAGATAGAATAGGAGAGAGTGTGAGAGATAGGGAGTTTTGGGGGAGGGATAGGGTTTGTGAGTCGTGGAGTAAAGTAAATGATCTGTTTTAGATTGGAACAGGTAGAAAGAGAGATATGTAGGGAAGGTGTGTGTAGTTTATGTAGAAAGAATCAATCAGGATATTTTTTGACGTTCATTTGATCGATTTCACCAAAGCTGCAGACAATCAATTGGAGACGTTTAAAACAAGAAGACAATCGCGTGGAATATAATACTTCTGTCGGTAAGCAAGAACAGATCACGTGATTGTGAAAGGCTTCACAGAAACAGTTTAGGAATTACTCTCTCTCTCTCTCTCTTTCTTTTACTCTTTTACTTGTTTCAGTCATTTGACAGCGGCCATGCTGGAGGACCGCCTTTAATCGAGCAACTCGACCCCGGGACTTATTCTTTTGTAAGCCCAGTACTTATTCTATCGGTCTCTTTTGCCGAACCGCTAAGTGACGGGGACATAAACACACCAGCATCGGTTGTCAAGCAATGCTAGGGGGACAAACACAGACACACAAACTCGCATATATATATATATATATATATATATATATATATATATATACATATATACGACGGGCTTCTTTCAGTTTCCGTCTACCAAATCCACTCACAAGGCTTTGGTCGGCCCGAGGCTATAGTAGAAGACACTTACCCAAGGTGCCACGCAGTGGGACTGAACCCGGAACCATGTGGTTGGTAAGCAAGCTACTTACCACACAGCCACTCCTGCGTCTGTTTCACAATTATATTATAATTCCAAGTCGAAAAATAAATAAATGAAAACAATAAAAAATTACAGAGAAACAATAACAAAATCGATACGAAATCAGACACACACTGATTACACACACACACACACACACACACACACACGGGACTCACCCACGCCACAATGCGCACGCATTTACACACAGAAGGGGATGAATTGGAAAAGTCTTTGGAGCATCAGATAAAATGCCTCCAGGCATTTGTTCCAACTTCCCGTACCTTTAGTTCAAATCCCGCTAAGGTCAAATTTGCCTTTTATCCTTTCGGGGTCAATTATAAATACGAATCAAAGGTTGTGGAGTGGCGGCGGAAGTGTGAGAACGTTGGCTCAGATGCCTTGTGGTATTTATTTCGGTTCTTTGCGTTCTGAATTCAAATACTGCCTTGAACAATTTGACTGGTAGACTTAATCGTTCGCTCACGCGGTTTAACGCTGCCACCTAGGATCTTGCTTGCTTTTTTAGTGGAGTCCATTATGTTGCTAGTATTCGGGTCAGGTCTTTCGTTTTTAGAGTATCTTCTTCCATCACTTCCACCAGCCTTCAAGTATCTATATGGAGTCGTGGGTACTGTCTTCTTTCTTACGAAAATGACACTAGTGGCTGTGTGGTAAGTAGCTTGCTTACCAACCACATGGTTCGGAGTTCAGTCCCACTGCGGGGCAACTTGGTCAAGTATCTTTTACTGTAGCCTCGGGCCGACCAAAACCGTGTAAGTGGATTTGGTAGACCGAAACTGAAAGAAGCCCGTCGTATATATGTAAATGTATTATATATTATATATATATATATTATATATATATTATAATATATATTATGTGTGTGTGTGTGTGTGTGTGGTGTGTGCGTGTGTGCGTGTGTGTGTGTCTGTATTTGTCCCCCCAACATCGCTTGACAACCGATGCTGGTGTGTTTACGTCCCCGTAACATAGTGGTTCGGCAAAAGAGACCGATAGAATAAGTACTAGGCTTCCAAAGAATAAGTCCTGGGGTCGATTTGCTCGACTAAAGGCGGTGCTCCAGCATGACTGCATTCAAATGACTGAAACAAGTAAAAGAATACACACACCACAATTATAAAGACTTAGGTACAAATATTTACACTCTGTCACAAGCCGTATTTTCCGGCATATAAGTCGAATTGTTCAGACGGAAATTTACAGCCAAAACGGTAGGTCGACTTGTATACACTACTACCTCGACTTTGGAAGACCAAAAAGTCCATGTGAAATGCTTTAACAGTTGGAAAGATAATGATGAAGTTTGAATGTTTACATTACATTGTACATTACGATCTGTAAGCCGAAAAATATGGTACATATATATAATGCACGCACAATCAAGTACAAATAGATACAATTGGAGAATAAAGTAAAATACAATGAACCATACACACACGCACACACACATCCAGATGCATATACTATGTTTGTGTACGTGTACAAGTATGTATGCGAAAGTGCATGACTACGAATTTCAAGATACTCGACATATACAGAGGTTAAACATTTCCTGAACGCCATCACCTAAAAGGCATTCGCACGAAGCTAATAAATAATTCAAAGCAACAAAAAGGAGCAGGAAATTAGGCGCTGCTGAATGTTAGTTATATAAAAAGGACATATTGCTATGAAATTAATGACGAAGCTTTTAATGGATATGATATCAAATATCACAAGTGCGATCAACAGGTCTTCGAAAGGAATAAGAACTTCGTAACTATATCTTGTGGTCGGACTACTTGCTGCCCTTTTGGTGTGGAAAATTGGCGTTTATAATAAACAAATGGCAACAGGGATATTGCTAAACGCTGGTGAACTGGCTAAATCGTTAGCACATCGGATCAAATGCTTCACAATATTTCTTTCGGCTCATTACGTTCTGTGTTCAAATACTGTGAAGGTCAACTTTGCTTTTCGATTTTTTTTCGGGGTCGATAAAATAAAGTAGCGATCAAGTACTGGCGTCTATGTAACCGACTAACTCTGCCCCATAAAATTGACTGGACCTGTCTCAAAATTTGAAGGGCCAATACAGAAAATGTGCCATTTAGATCAGTGCTCTTCAAAGTGGTGATCCACGGACCGGTGCTGGTCCGTGATCAGCTGCCGGTATGCTGCGAGTTTCCAGGAAAGAAAGAAACATTATAAAATGCTTAAGTAATATTGTATTATTTGTTTAGGATCTTTTCGGTTTTTAACATAATTTCTAGGTAACTAAAAAATTTTAAACTTCGTATACTGGTAGAATGTGTTTATAAAACATCTTTTTCTCTTGGCTTTATTGAGAAGATTCTATAGTTTGTAAGATATTTGTTGTTTTTTTCTCTTCAATTTCTGCAATTTCAATCAATCAGTGACGTTCATTGAGGTACAAAACATTCTGTGCCGTATGAATAAGTCCCTCGTTTAAGAAACAGATAGGGTTTATTTACATTCGTGAAGAAAAAAACATACCCTTCCCCCACCCCTAATCCTAACCCTAACCCTAAGCCTAACTAACCCTAACTATAAAACAGATTGAAATGCAATAGATCGATACTAGGGTCATAATTATGGGTGACAATTTCATATGACACCGCTAGAAAAAACTGCCGTTCAAACCGAAAAGATCCTTTGTTTACAAAATAAATATACGATTAAAAAAAAAATTGTGAACTTTTATTATATTCATTATATATATTGTTTCCGGTATAAATTAATATTACTAAGAAATATTACCGGTCCCTGGCACATTGGAAAAAAACCCCGGTACGCCACATCAGATAGTTTGAGAAGCACTGATTTAGATGATATAAATGTAGTTTATTTATGCCTTAAGTCTTTGGTCAATATCGGACTTTGCTATATAATATATGCATCATATAAACATATAAACAGAATACAAGCATCTTATTTTCCTTCCTAATTCTTTGATTCATTTTACTTGACTGCTGTTAATTTCCGGTATGTGTAGACAATTTTAGTTGAGATGCGAGGATGCTAGACCGGAAACCCAGATCTTTCTTACACATATTTTAACTTTCGTACATTTTGTCTTCTGCCAAAGATTTGTTTACTGTCAACTTATTATTTTTTTTGCTAAAGTATCATTTTTCTACATTTTTTTCTTCTCTTGTTTACGTGTTTTTATTTTCTCCGTTGGTCAGCCAACTTGTGATTCCTTCAATTCTTTTCACAGAACAACAAGGAAGCAGGAGAAAGTAGAGGGATGGAGGGAGTGTAAGTTCAGTGAGAGAGAGAGAGAGAGAGAGAGAGGGAGAGAGAGAGAGAGAGAGATGGAGAAATAGAGAGGAAGCCAGAGAGAGAGAGAGAGAGATGGAGAGAGAGAGGACGAAAAAAGAGGACAGAAAGATAGCAAAAGAATTAGTGAGAGATTTGTGAGGACGAGAGAGAGAGAATGGGTAACAATATAATAATGAGTAATAATCCATTCTACAATAGGCACGAGGCTTGGAATTTGGGGGAGGGGGTTAGTCGCTTACATTGATTTCAGTACTTCACTGGTACTTAACTTATCGACCTCGAAAGGGTGAAACGCAAAGTCAACATCAGCGGAATTTGAAATCAGAACATGAAGACAAATGAAATGCCTATTTCTTTACTACCCACAAAGTAGTAGTAAAGAAATAGGCATTTCAAGGGGCCAAACACAGAGAGGACAAACAAGGACAGGCAAACGGATTAAGTCGATTATATCGACCCCAGTGCATAACTGGTACTTATTTAATCGACCCCGAAAGGATGAAAGGCAAAGTCGACCTCGGCGGAATTTGAACTCAGAACGTAGCGGCAGACGAAATACGGCGATGCATTTCGCCCGGCGTCCTTACGTTTCTGCCAACTCGCCGCCTTAATAATGTGTAAAAAAGCAAGGAGAAAGAAAGAAAGAAAAGAACTAAAAGAAACAAAGACAGAATTGAAGGGAGAGGAGTGAAAAAGAAGAGAGAGAATAAGAGGATAGAGATCGTGTGAGACACTGTGTGTGAAAAAGAGAAAGAGCAAAGGTAAGGTAGACAAAAACAAATCGGTAAAAGCAAACAAGAATACGCTAATAATTTTGACTGTATTTATCAAATTAATATTTTTATGACAATTTCGGGGGCTGGAAACTAAATCCGTCTAAGAGAGATTTAAACCACAGGAAGATAGTTTCAAATTTGCTACTGTCAGACAGAAGCCCCAGCAACAATAATGAGCGTATTGTATACAATACACAGGTGCACTTCAATTCAGCGGAAAAGAATTAAAAGAGGGGACAGAATGCAACATTATACGTCAAGTAAAGAAAGACATTAATAAAAGCTAAAAGTACATAGATAGAACACAGGGTACAACACAAGAAGACAGAAAAGTGAACAAGGAGTGGCTGTGTGGTAAGTAGCTTGTTTACCAACCACATGGTTCCGGGTTCAGTCCCACTGCGTGGCACCTTGGGCAAGTGTCATCTACTATAGCCTCGGGCCGACCAAAGCCTTGTGAGTGGATTTGGTAGACGGAAACTGAAGGAAGCCCGTCGTATATATGTATATATATATATATATATATATATGTGCGTGTGTGTGTTTGTGTGTCTGTGTTTGTCCCCCTAGCATTGCTTGACAACCGATGCTGGTGTGCTTATGTCCCCGTTACAAAAGAGACCGATAGAATAAGTACTGGGCTTACAAAAGAATAAGTCCCGGGGTCGAGTTGCTCGATTAAAGGCGGTGCTCCAGCATGGCCGCAGTCAAATGACTGAAACAAGTAAAAGACAGAAAAGTGAACAATAAAAGAGCGATAAAGATGGAAGTGTGCGTAGGTACGTCAGGATTAGTGTCGGCGAATTTCGGAAAGCATAGAAATTTTGAAAGTTGCAGTGTCCTGATAGCTAACTGCCGCGGAGAGTTTATTCCTGTTTTATACTCAATATTTCATTTTAAAAAGAATGGTCGTTGATTATACCACTGCGGTCACTGTCCAGCTTAGAACTAATTGTAATTTGTATTCAGTTTTAGAGGTTTACCTAGTATCACAAGCACTGCATTGAACTTTTAAACCTAATTTTCTTTTCCTTTTTACCTGTAGGCAATGATGTGTAGGTTACTTTATGAATAGCAAGATTGCATACAGAAATGCATGTTGTAGGACAATTTACCAGGTCGAAAAAAGTAATTCGTGGAATATAAAGTTAAATACGTGTGGACTTTCACAATACAGATTAACAGCGTACGGAGAAATATGAAAGCGAAAACTATCTCACGTTGATAGATAATTTCCATAATTGGCAGGTGAAATGTTGGTAGCTTTACAAGATTGAAGAGGTTATAGATAAAGGATTATCAACGAATCGTATCCGTTAACCTCAAGCTGACCTGAGATCGCTAGGTTTTTCAATATTTGAATATATCAAATTTTACATTCATTTATACGTTTACAAGTTACAGAAGTGTATCCATTAATGGTGTTACAGTTGCACAACAACAGTTCTAAGACCATAATGAAGGTTTCTTCCACAGGCATAAAAGAAGAATACAGCCGATTAAACTGACCTCTGTGCATTAGTATATTTATTTTATAGATATAACAAAGATGAAAAGCGAAGTTAGTTCCAGTAGTATTTGATCACTGAACGTAGAATGACGAAGTTAAATAGTGTAATGCTTGAATCCCGATGTTCTAACGTATTTATCTTATCTGCCAATTCACAGATTCTTTTTAATACAATAACAATAAAGGATTAACGACATCATGTGATTTTTCCTATGGAGAAATGTATATATACTCAATCATCATCGGTATAGTACTTATTATATTATATTTGTGAAAACTTAAACGTATGAAAATTAAATTGATGACTTGAAACATTCTATTTAAGCTGTTGTAATACTCAACACTAGAGAAGGCCTGTGGCCCGTCAGTCCGGAAGTTCCCTTCTGTCTGTAGTTTAGGCAGGCTCCACCACCCATCGCCAGCTTGCCAAGCTTGTCTCCACTTCAACATGTTACTCATTTTTGCTCGCTGATTGGACTAGAGTCACATGAATGAAATGTTTTGCTCAAGGACACAACTCATCTCCTAGTCTAAGAATCGATTCCACAACCTTGCGATCATGAGTCCAACATCTTAACCACTAAGCCGCGTGCCGTCACTAAGCAGTTGTATTGGGCAAAAGAGGAAGTAGGAATTTGCCAAATATATAAGAAAAAATTTGCAAAGAATGCTAAAACATATGTAGATCAAAACTATGTGAGGTAGAAAGAGAAAGCATGGAAGTAAAAATAGGGAGAGAGGGGTAATTGAGAAATAAACAAACAGGTGAATACATACATACATATGAGAGAGAGGTAGAGAGAGAAAGAAAGAGGAAGATCAAAACAAATTATCTTGAGACAAGTTCAGTTAATGAGCCTTCCTAACTAATAATGTTGGTGCTAACGTGTTGATAGGTACATTGTAACCGAAAGTGCACCTCTTCCATCAAAGTCAGACCTTGCACAGCTCCTGAAGGAGATGAATAAGCTAAGTCTTTTACTTCCGTCACCTGATCTGAAAACTTGAAAAGAAAGTGTAAGACAAGGAGAGGAGAGGAGAAAGAATTTTTCATTAGTGTTTTTTTTTTTGTCTTCAATAGGGAATTGATACAAGGTCGCACAGCCTGCTGAAAATTGCAGTTAAATTATTTTCAGTTATACCTTGCCAACTTAAATAAAGGCTATATTGAATAACATAATACCTTATATGCAAACAAGGTGATAATTTCCCCTTGGAACACTTTCTTCATAGTATTTGTTTTACCAAGACTGATCAGGGAACTCACAACAATAATAAATTCGAAAATGAGCCAAGAGAAATTATTGAGAGCGACTGATGCATATATTAAATACTATACAAAATAGATTCTTAGAAATATTACATTTCTAAATGTCTCAGGGAGATTTATACAGTAGCAGCACGATAAAGTGATGGTATGTTGCCAACTTAATGTGGTAGTCCCATGAAAAGGAAGAAAGCTACTGCTATTTAGCCCTAGGAAACACCGTTTCCATTTGACCATGACACATTTTCTGGAACTGCCACATTAAGTTGGCAACATACCATCACTTTATCGTGCTGCTAGTGTATAAATCTCTGAGAGATTTAGAAATGTAATATTTCTGTTTTCGAAATCAGTGAATGTATTTCACTTGAAACCTATATGTTTTCAAAGGCGAATAAGCATCGACAGCTACCAAGCCACTTTTTTTGTTGTTTTTTGAAGAATTCTAGCCGAATTTTTTGTGCGAAACCACGATTGTTGGGTGGTAGTGAATAACTGAGAAAAATGAAAAGTTATGCAGAAGCTACTGGAGGTCGAGTTACCCTAGACCCACGTGTGCTGAAGCCGGAGATGATACAGTGGAATAAGGAGCTGGTAAACAAATATTATGGTATGGTAAAGAAAGAAGGGTCAAATATAAAAATGACCCTGCCAGAGGAGGAAAAAGTGAAAAAGGAAAAGAAGACGGTCATATTCAGAACATTTTCGAATGAAAATAGAATTGAACACGCGCCACAGGAAGAGATAGAAGAAATTTTGGAAGAAAAAATAGGAGACAGCATAACAGTTTTTACGAGATGAAAGAAATTTGCGTCGATAGAGGTAGCCTTTTTATCAGAAGAGGAGGTGAAAAAAACTTCCAACAGGCTGATACAGGGAGAAAAATGGACTTTGATGCCAAACCGTTTGGGCAAAAGAATTGTTAGAATTAGGGTGGGAAGAAATCCCACCTTCGATAGATCCGAGTGGATAATAGCCGCAATTTTCATTCAAAGACGAGGAAGGAAAGCGAAGACGCTTGGCATGATAAGCCGAACCCAACAAGTGAAGTAATGGGGCTACGGATTAGAGATAATTTGCTCTGTGAGCCCGAAATATTACGACGAAATACCTGAAACTTTAGAGCTACCAAATGAAAAAAGGCTGGAGATAATGTTGGAGGGAAGACACTCCCCCCCGCCCCGCAAAAGTGTTACGGATGTGGTGAAGGAGAGCACTTGAGAAAGAAATGCCCTAGAGTAGCAGTGGAAATAGTAGAGGAGAGTATTCAGGCGAATATAATGGTAGAAAAACAGCAGAAACAGAAAACAGAACACGACGGGAACTTTGCGGAGGCGAAAGCCAGAAAAAGAGAGAGAAGGAAGTCACCGACGATAGTGGAATTGAAGAAGTACAAAGCAATGGAAGAGGAAACCCAACCCACGACGAGAAACGGAGAAGATTTACTAGTAAGGTCACCAGTAAAAGACTTACAAGTACAGAGTCATTCGGACCAGCAGACACTGAAACGCATAGGCATGCAATAGCACACAAGTAATAACGAACGGAAACAAGATAACCCATAATTGCGGAAACCTAAAGACATAGACATACAGACGAAACACGCAAAATTACAGTCAAACGAACACACAGACACACAAATACATGAACACACGGACACACAGATACAATCACACGAAAGCCAAAAACTGCAGAAATATAGAGACAAAAAGCGACAACATGCAAAACACAAACAAAAAGAAAATTTATAGTGAAATATAGGACATCCCGAACTTGAAAGAAATTCAAAATTGAAAGACATTGTGAATGATCGAACCGACTGAGGCCGGAGGTAGATGTTGAACCTCGCACCTCGGTGGTGAAATATGCGGACGAAAAGAAGATGAAGTTGTAAGTCGTGATTTATTTTAGAAACTGTGAAATATTTCTTTATTGCCCACTAGGGGCCAACATAGATGGGACAATACACACATGCGGGGACAATCAATAAATGAAAGAGTGGAATAGTAAAATTATACAATAAAGATGGAACGACCACCCAGCCCTGCTCCGGGGTGGTTGCGTTATTTCAATTATTTCAACAGTTCTTTTCAAAATAAAGCTCAACTTATCATTTTATATAGTTCTTAATTTTCTCATAGTTCATCACTGGAGCGCTGGGTTCGAAATTCACCTCGGGCCCCAGTGGGTTTATATGTGATGGGAAAGCCTCTTTTAACCTTCTATACTTACCTTTTTCCATCAAAGTCCATCTCGTCTCCTTATCGTAACCCACCGAGAGGTCCACTTTAACAATGTCTTTGATTTTAGTTATTTTCCTTTCTATTTTTTGTGTTATCTGATATGTTATCAAATGTATTCTGTTCCTGTGTACCTCTTGCGTCCGTATGTCTGCTCTTTTTTTGTTTTGTGACTCTGTATTATCATGTGTCTGTAGCTGTATGTCTGTGTGTTTATTTGTCTGCGGGTCTGCACGTTTGTGTGACTGTAAGTCTGTATGTGTGTCTGTGCTTTCAGGTTCTGTGCTTTTTGGTTTCTGCAAATCTGTGTTATCTTTTACGCTTCCGTGTGTATGTATGTCTGTGTGTTTATGCCTCTGTAAATCTGTCTGTTTGTGCGATTGTGAGTCTGTATGTCTATTTGTTGATGTTCTGCTCTTATCTTCTTTCCTCGGTGATCCCACTTGATCCTGTGATTTATATTTCTTTCCTTGTTCAACTTTCAGCAATGAGCCCCTCCTTTCTCTCTTCCTTGACTTAGCTTCCTCAAAATCCGCTCTCTGTTCCTCTTCCCGTGTCTGTTTCCTCTCCTCTAACACGCTTACTTGCGTTTCCATTTCTATGTTTTCCATTATTTCTAGGCACCTTCTTCTAATGTTACCTCTTTTGCCACATTCATAGCACTTTGGAGGTCTCCCTTCCAACATTGTATCCAGGTTGTCCTCGTTTGGAATTTCCAGGGTCTCCGGTATGGTATCGTATACTGTCTGACTTGCCGTGAAAACCACTTCAAAACCATACCCCCACTAATTTATTTGTTGGATTCTGGTTATCATAACTGCTCTTGCTTCTTTTGTTCCGAAAGATTTGCTACCAATACCCATTCCGGCTCTATTTTCGGCGGGATCCTACCCACTCGAATCCTCGTTGGACGTCTACCTTGCTGATTTGGAAAGAGCATCCAATTTCCTCCAGTTAAAATCCTATTGACGTATTTCCTTGCCGTCTCCTCCGATACAAATATGATCTGTACATACGCGTATGTCTTGCCTCTTGTGAAAAACGACACATCTTTCAATTCCCTCAAACACTCTTCCATTTCCTCCTTCGTTGCGCTCTCTATTCTTTTATTTTTTCTTGAAAACGATCTATATTCCACCCGCTTAATTTCCATTTTCACCTTTTCCTCCTCTGATGGGGTCAACTTTACGTTTGGCCCCTCTTTCTGTACCATCTCTAGATATTTTCCAAATTTCTTAGCCATGTAGGCGCAGGAGTGGCTGTGTGGTAAGTAGCTTGCTTACCAACCACATGGTTCCGGGTTCAGTCCCACTGCGTGGCACATTGTGCAAGTGTCTTCTACTATAGCCTCGGGCCGACCAAAGCCTTGTGAGTGGATTTGGTAGACGGAAACTGAAAGAAGCCTGTCGTATATATATATGTATATATGTGTGTGTATGTGTTTGTGTGTTTGTTCACCCCAACATCACTTGACAACCGATGCTGTTGTGTTTACATCCCCGTCACTTAGCGGTTCGGCAAAAGAGACCGATAGAATAAGTACTAGGTTTACAAAGAATAAGTTCCGGGGTCGATTTGCTCGACTAAAGGCGGTGCTCCAGCGTGGCTGCAGTCAAATGAATGAAACAAATAAAAGAATAAAAGAATAAAAGAATGTCTTCATCCCAGCGCATTTTGCATTGCTTCAGCAGGTCTGGGACGACGGAAGCCCGACTCCCCGTTGCTGCCGCATATGTCTTCATTTTCTCCATCTCAGCAACGCCCACCAAACATGGTGGCGCTACACAAAACAACTCAACCAAAAAAAGAAATCCGCATCGAAGCAAAATCACGTCCGGACGGAACTATTTATTTCAGAAACTGTGAAAACTGTGTAAAACATTTGATTAAAGTTATTGTTTTTTTTAAAAAAAAAAAAGAAAAGGGAAAGAGGAAATAAGTAAATTCTGAAACTATATAAAT
>NC_043000.1:155713424-155718424 GCF_006345805.1 Octopus sinensis | reverse complement strand
AAGATCCTCTATACTACCGCGAGGAGCGACCAGTTGATATCGTCGGCAAATAGAAGGGTGTGTTGCGTGAGGTCGTCGGGCAAGTCATTTATGAAGACTAAGAACAACAAGGGCCCAAGCACTGAACCTTGAGGCACGCCACTGCTCGCACTGGAGACGTCGGACCGCGAACCATTAACTTGAACTTGGAAGGAGCGATCTGAGAGGAAGGCACCACCCATCGTACAATATCCGGATGGAAACTATATGCTTGAAGCTTGACAAGTAGTAGGCGGTGGTTTACAGAGTCAAAAGCTTTGGCAAAGTCCAATAAAACGATGTCAACAGCATCACTATCATCGAGGATGCGCGTCACCAATTCTTCCATTACTAGTAAGTTGGTCAAGCATGATTCTTTCGGCACGAAGCCGTGTGTTGGGAATCAGTGATCGAGGCTGTGTTTAGGAGTGGAGCATCATACTTTTCTTAAGGATGGTTTCGAACATCTTGCTGATTATTGATGTAAGGGAACCGGTCGGTAGTTAAGCGGGTCTTCGCGGCTCCCTTTCTTGAAAATTGGGCAGATTATCGCTGTTCTCCAGTCTGCAGGTATAACACCCGTCGCCAATGACATATTGAATAGTCGTGTTAAGGGCTCGCAGATGACCGGAGCCAACGCTTTGATAACCCGTGGTGTAATGCCGTCAGGGCCGTGACCCTTGTTGACATCGAGGCCTTGAATAACACGTTTGACTTGGTCCCGCGTGATGATCCATCGAAGCATTGGAGGTACCGATCTATAAAATGGAGGGGGTTCACGACCATCATCCTGTTTGAAAATAGTTGAAAAAGCTTGTGCCGGTCACCGTTTTCCTCTGCAAAATTGAGGTAAAAGCGACCCGTTTGAAAACCGATCCCCGCGAAGTAGAATAGAAAAGAATACTTAGCAGCGGTAAATATCTATACGCTATATGTATCTTCGTGGACAGAGATGCTGTGTGGTATGTAAAGAGATGCCAACAAGAGTCAAAACTATTTCAGGACAATCATCTTGTTTCTGTTAACTAAGAAATAAAAGACGGCATTTTCCCATAACATTTCAATAGGTTTAAAACACACACACACACACGTTTTAACAATCTTTTATGATTTCTACTTATCACAATTCAACAACGTGCGCTTCATTTTTTGAAGCCAATTTACGTTAACACTACTCATGAGTAGCTCACAGATTTTCAATTGTTTGTTTTCTTATATCATCAACCACATAATTTACATTAGTTAAGAAGCTGACGATTCGAGGCGACTTAAACTGTCGTTTAGAACAGAAACTGATCGGCCGGGATCACCTTGTGCCGGTCACCGTTTTCCTCTGCAAAATTGAGGTAAAAGCGACCCGTTTGAAAACCGATCCCCGCGAAGTGGAGTAGCTGCTAAAGGAAGTGTAATCGGCCATTCTCCGCGGCAACACAATAGCGATCTTGATGTGAGGCGAGGCCGAACATGCCGATTATTCTGGGTTGTGCAACCCGTTGCGCGCTCCCCGCTTAATCTTCTGCCACTTAAACCCCGCCACTTTTTATTTTTCCGTTTCTCTGTGTCCTTGAAATTAAATTGTGTAAAAAAAATGTTCTCATCAGTTTTTTTCACTTCACAATAATTATAATCGCTCGGCTCTCTCAGAATATTTCCTCGATGTAGCACAAAGGAGTATTTGCAGTGTTATACGACATACTCCAGAGATTTTACTTTTACTTGTTCGAGATGGTGGTTTTGTAGAGTTTGATATTGATACTATTCGATGTAGGGTACAAAATTTCAGTGAAATGAGATAGTCTGTGTATTTAGTTCAGCAGTTTCTACTGTGTGATTTCTGCTCTAGATTATCTTCGTCCCTGTATATGAACTATAGGTTCTTTTCTCGTTCTTAAGCACGCTCAAAATCCCGCACCCACCACCTGCGCGCGTGTGTAAGTGAATGTTTAGGATAATGATATATTATACATTTATTCAACGCAATCTTTATATATATAAAACTGAGAATGTGTGTCTATCTGTCTGTCTGTGTGTTTCCCTAAAACTTGAGAACTACACAACCAATTCCATTCAAATTTTAGACATGCCTCACTTAGGGTCTATGGAGTGTCATGGATTAAGCTCTGGGCGCCATCGAGGCGACTGTACACAGCCACCGTCTCACAGTCTGCGCTATGGCGACCAGAGGGCGACATTGGGGCAACTGTACACAGCTACCGACCCACAGTCGACGCTACGGTGAGCAGAGCTCGCTCTGGATGACGTTGAGGCGGCTGTACACAGCTACCGACCCACAGTCGACGCCACGTCGACCAGAGGAAACCCTTACTTCCAGCTAGACATCAGGCCACGACCATTTACACAACCAATATGAATAGACATTATTTACATATTTAATCCGGGTTGTCCTCCGGAGAGGGACTCTCCACCTTTTCTTCACATAGGGTCGGAGGTGGCAAGTCTTGAAAAATGGATTGATTAATATCGAATCTCATCATCGAAACCGACTTTCTATACGCGCTAAGTAATACATTATGAGTCTTTTTATCCATTTCGTTGAACTCGTAGTTCTTATATTTATCAGAAAGTTCTGCAATCCTCGTGGCTGATCTTTTCGCTTTATTTCCCTCATTAAGTCTTCATTTTTGTTTTGTCTCTTTTCGCAGTTTTTTTTTTGGTCTTAGTTCGACCTGTTTTTGTTGATTTGAGCTTTCCATTTTTCTCTTGTTATTAATTGCTTTCTTTTCGTCTGTTTCTCTCTCTCCCCTCCTCCTCCACTTCCTCATCGGATTCTTTCTCACCGTCTCTACAGTGTTTTTTTATATGGCCCAGCTGGCCTCACTGGAAACATCGGGGCTTACAGCCCTCGACGAATACGTTAAGGAATCCCTCCCCAATTTCTATTTTCTCCTGTAACTGTTCTAACATTGACGGTTCTGCTTGTATCAGGAGGTGAACCGTTTGATCGGTCCAATAAGCCTTTTCTGTGATGGTAGCCTGAAGGAGTGTTATATTATTTTTCGCCAGGACTGCCTCCATCAATCTCATAGGGTTGACTTGAGGTGAGACCCTAGGTATACGTATCTTTGACGTCTTCATTTCCATGTATATTGGAATTAAAACAACGTCCTCCGTTTGTAAAGATTTAACTGAGTGCATTTGTGCAGTTTCTATATCTTTTAGTCGTACTTCGATAGTACCAAACTTCTTCCCTCTGGCTAGGTATGTGATATCCTGCCAGATGGGTTTCAAGCACTTCTCTCTTCGCTCACCTCATCAATTGTTTTTCCTTTTAGACAGTAAGATTTAAAATGAATTGTTTTTCTTTTTTCTAACATTAATAATTCTTCCGGGAATTGAACTTTCACAACACCGTCTTCAATTGTTATCATATCTTTATCAGGTCATTTTTTTTTGTCGACAGCTGGCGGGTTCCACCTCCAGCCGCTGACGCAAAAGTTCTTTTTTGTTAAATTTCTTCTGTTTGAAGGCTTTTCACGTCAATATTCCTCTTTTCAAAAGTACATATTGGGGAAATTCATTTTCAGAAGAATCCGAAATATCGCTAAATATTAAACTTCCGATCTTTTTTGCCTCCCTGTTGGTTGACGACTCTTCGCCAGACGAAGTTACACTTTTCGGCATCTTGCCAGCAATTAATGTCATCCCCCCCACACTCCAACTTTCATTTCTCCTTAACCCTCACGTCACACAGTTGTTAATGTTGATTTCAGTTGGGTCACGCCCTTCCAATTGCTATAGATTCGTAATGCATCTTACGGCTGTGCCTGTCACCTGGATGGTGAGGAATCCTACATTGGGAGTGGTAACGACTAGGGTAGGGTAACTGACTGCTTATTGTGATCATTCGTCTTTTGGTTTCTCTGTGGCACGATCACAATTTTTAGGGTGTGTAAAGAGGGAAATAACCCTCATCTGCAATTTTGATGAAATTCGAAACATAGATATTCCAGATATTCCATTCAGAAAATATAACAGAAAAGTCTAATTCCTCAATTGAATGTAACCGGGCAACGCCGGGTATCTCTGCTAGTAATAAAATAAAATACAATAAATTTAGCAGAGAAAATTATAGTGACTTAGCATTGTCAATTAGACGCTCGCACACGCACACTGGGACATAGTTTATATACATGATTATTTTTTTATCGCAGTATGTAGCTTAGAGCAGAGCAAATTTCATTAGTGCTTTCGGTTTTTTAATTTCTTCGACAATGAAAATGTGTAAATCCAAACCCTTCATAGGCATATGACGGCAAAAAAAAGGCAAACGCAAATACACATATAATTAGGTGTGGGGTTTTTGTGTGATACATACATACATACATACATACATACATACATACATACATACATACATACATGCACACACACATTCACACACACACATACACACATACACACATACAGACACACACACATACACACACACATATACATATAGGCGCAGGCGTGACTGTGTGTTAAGAAGCTTACTTCCCAACCCCATGGTTCAGGGTTCAGTCCCACTGCGTAGTACCTTGGGTAAGTGTCTTTTACTATATCCTCAGGCCGACCAGAGCCTTGTGTGCAGATTTGGTAGATGGGAACTGAAAGAAGCCCGTCATATATATATATATATGTATATATATGTGGGTAAGTGTGTGTATGTGTGTATGTCTGTTTGTCCCCATCTACCGCTTGACAACCGGTGTTGATGTATTAACGTCCATGTAACATAGTAGTTCGGCAAAAAGAGACCGACGAAATAAGTAACGGTTTAAAAAATTTTTCTGAGGTCGATTTGTTCAACTAAAACCATTCAAGTCAGTGCCCCAGTATGACCACAGTGAAATGACTGTGTGTGTGAGAGAGAGAGAGAGAGAGAGTGTGTGTGTGTGTGTGTGTGTGTGTGTGTGTGAGTGGGTGTGAAACTCCCTCATTATTACCGTTTGTTTAATTTCACAGAGAAGATTTTGTTACAC
>NC_043000.1:155698424-155710924 GCF_006345805.1 Octopus sinensis | reverse complement strand
TCGACCCGGGGCTATAGCAGAAGACACTTGCTCAAAATGCTACGCAGTGGGACTGAACCCGGAACCATGTGGTTGGTTAGCAAGCTACTTACCACACAGCCACTCCTGTATAAAAACAATTTAACATACAACTAAAGGATCACTCAATACTTATCAGTGGCGTCCATATAAATTTTTAATTTTCGGAGTTTCAGCTTACTAGTCGTTACCAAAATGGTTTGCTTTGATCTATGATCTGTCTATCTCAATATAGCTTTTGGCTGGGTGTTTCTTGATAGAGTAATATGAATGAGAATTAAATCTGATGTAGACAGAAAAGAAAATTGGTTGCGTAGGAAGCAGGAAGAAGGACATAGAGAAAGTATGCTTTGTAGAGTATAGAATGAAAAATAAGTTTTCTCTGGTTTTGATAGCAATTTCTTTTTCCTATTGTCTTTTTTTGGAGTGGATTCCCAGTCTCCTCGCTCCTGCCCCTTTTAGTCGCTTCTTACGACATGCAGGAAATAAAGCGGACTGCATTCTACTGGACCACCCCGCTCAGTCACATAACTGAGACACTTACAGGTGCTACCGCTCCGGGCCAGAGCAGACCTGGGAACAATAGTGGCTAAGAGGTGGTTCCACACTCCTCAAATCCTGAAACCAGGGCCCCAGGATCTCACTACCGGGTGTAGTTTAGAGTCATACCCAAGACAAATGGATGTATTTGAGATGAGATACTTGAGGGCTACGGTTGGTGTGGCCAGGATGGACAGGATGAGGAATGAGGAGGTGCGAAGGCGAGCAGGATTGAGAGAAAAACTAACAACCGAAATGGATAGACGAATGTTGCGGTGGTTTGGCCGTATGGAGAGAATGGATGAGGAATGGATAGTAAGGAGGGTAATGAAGGCAGAAGTGGTAGGCAGCAGAACCAGAGGCAGACCTCGGTTTGTGTGGATGGATGGAGTGAGGAAAGCTTTGGTGGTTAGAAGCGTTTGAGTGAGAGAGGCAAGAGAGTTTATAAATGACAGGAAAACTTGGAGAGTGTTTGTGGATGGATGAGTGAATTTGATGTTGCTCAAAGGGGTACGGAATCAGCATGATGCAGCGGGGGATAAACCACCATATGCTGTCGGGCCCCGCTGCTGATGTTGGGGGTTGCGTTCTATACCTTGACCCGAGCATAGAACGGGGCTCACCCGTTTGAGCTGGGAAATGAATGGAATGCCTGGTGTGTGTCTCGTTGTGGCTACCCCCTCCTTAAAAATGGGTGGGGTTAGGCCTGGGTATATTAAAATAATAATATATATTGATAGCCAAAAGTTAGTTACTGCTGAGGTTTCAGTCAGGCGTATATTTAGAGGGGTAAACAAATGTGTCATTTTCAGGTCCAACTGTGTTAGCTGAAGTTTTTATTTGTATATAGGGGTCGCTTTGTTCTATTTTAATGTTCACGTTTATTCAATTTGTAATAAGGCATAAATCAAATAAATTTCAAAGTCAGTGTTGGTGTTAACTTCTTTTAAATAATTTTAAACCGGGTATTTAAAAAATATTTTCTAGCAACATACCCTTTTTCAATCTAACCTTTTAAAAAATGTCGCAAGGCATTTTCCGGCACTGCAAGGATTCTACCAAGCCAACGACCTAAAAGGGGTGACGGTGGCTTCCTACACATGAAGTTTATCAAAACACCTGTGCACACGCTCACACAGATAGAAAAACAATGTCATAAAAAAGTCCGTAGATACAAAAACAGTCAGAGAGGCAGACTGACAAACATATAACGCTCACATGCATACATATGAATGGTGCAAATACTGTGCATTCATAGACGCACAGATATACACATGCACACACAGTGTACACAAGAATTCATAAATAAATATATAGCCTTGGGGTTTTTTTTTCAGTTACAATAAAGCTTTCCTCCTCAAGCGTATTGAGTCTTCTTGTTCTCAGATGTAAAATCCAATACACGCTAAATTCGCCAGCTGGATTGTATTTGTATCTCAAAGGTTCACCCTTGTCACACGCAGTATCACGCTGATTTTTCTCAAAAATTGCGTTAAGAGTGCTCACGTTTATGGAAGGAATACTGGTATTGAGAAGAATATTTGTTGTAGCCCATCTTTTATACCATGACAAAACATGTACATGATAAAGCTTTCAATCAGTTAAGATCAGCAGCCATGGGAGTCGCCGCCTGGTACTTCATTACTACTACTACTACTACTACTACTACTACTACTACTACTACTACTACTACTACTACTACTACTACTGCTACTACTAAGGCGGCGAGCTGGCTGAAACGTTAGCACACCGGGGGAAGTGCTTAACGGTATTTCGTCTGCCGCTACGTTCTGAGTTCAAATTCCGCCGAGGTCGAATTTGCCATTAATCCTTTCGGGGTCGATAAATTAAGTACCAGTTACGCACTGGGGTCGATGTAATCGACATAATCCGTTTGTCTGTCCTTGAGAGAGAAGGAGAGAGAGAGAGAGAGAGATGCATAACTCTCACCGTCTATTTTGATTTATATAACTTTCTGAAAAGTTATAATTTTTTAATGAAATTTAGCAGAGAAGGGCACACGTGCGGTTGTGTAGTTATAAAGCTCGCTTTTTAACCACGTAGTTTCGGCTTCAGTCCCGCAGCATGGCACCCTGGGCAAGTGTCTTCTATAGGGAGGTCCGAAAGTCTTGTCATCCATCACTTTCATTGACACTGATGCCGTCACACATCCAGAAGGTCTGTATAAACACCAACAGCTTCGTAAAATATCACACAGAATATGGCGCCGCATCATTTAGTGTCACGAGAAGGATGGTGTTCATTCAGATCTTCTCGATGTGTGACAGTGTCAGTGTCAATGAATGTGGATATACTAAAACCAGTTACACGTTTGATATTATTATATTGTTCCTTTATTGTTCTTAGGAGTTTTCGGTAGGGGTGAGAAGTCATTCGGACCACTTTATACTACAGACCCGAGTCACTATGGCCTTGTAAGCGAATTTGGCAGACAAAAACTGAGTTGAAACCTTTTACACACACACACACACACACACACACACACACACACACACACACACACACACACACACACACACACACACATGTATATATATATATATATATATATATATATATATACATACATATATACATACACACACATACACACATACACACACACAAACATATATATATATATACACATACATATACGTGTATGTGTGTGTGTTTAGGTGTTTGTAGTTTATGAAGATATTGTTGCATGCATGTACAAATATATGATACAAAAAGAAACCCAGGTTAATTACACTCTCCTGTAACTCTATTGCCTTGAGAGCCATATTTTACGTGTGTGCGCGCGTGTGTGTATGTATGTATGTACGTACGTATGTAAATATGCATGTGTGTTTGTATGTATGTTTTCAGCAGCCAAAATATATACAAGAATTCTCTGATTATGGAGAACAATGCGTGCTGCAATCACCTACAGCACGTAAAATTCCCAAATGATGTCAAGACTGGAAAATACTAAATTTTTAATATTCCGAAATATCTTATGGAAAATAGCGCATGAAAATCGATAGAATAATAATAAAAATAAAGAAAGGGAATAAATGGCTTGGACAGTTTTGTGCTTTATGAATATATTGGCTTGCATCAGCATATTTAGAAAAAAAAAATGATTTTATTGTTTTTACATTTTGAAAGGATGTTTGTATAAATCTTTCGTCTTTGTGCATTTTAACTTCTGAATTTCATTATTGTTTTTACTTACAAAAATATACATCCTCCATTACGTGTTCATTCCATCTTCCAAAATTCTAAAAGTGGCATAGTTTTGAGCACGAGATTTTTAATCGCTCCCGTTTTAGGTTCATCTTTTACGTTTCCTCCTCATCAAAATCATCATCATCATCATCATCATCATCATATGCACTCTGCTGTTTTGAATTTAAGTCCTCGTTATAGAGATTCACGTCATAAGAAATTAAGGGATTCTCTAACATCATTGTTGTATAGACTAGACGTTTCTAGGTGTAAATCAATCCAAGTGCGTATCAACGATGGCCTCTGTAGCTTCAGCCTTAAATCCATCAAAACTATTTGCACACCAAAGCGCTACCCAGTGAGTTATTACTCACCATGCATCATTAGTATTTTCCAATGCATTCTTTTATGATCAGTTATTGTATTTTCTGCTTTTGGTCTTTCAATATCCTGGATGAAAATGTTTGCAAATGTAGAGGATTTTGAATATTGCTATCAACTACCTGTTCATCGGCTGCAACAATGATGTTGCACTCGGTCATAGATATTTAAATTTTGCAATTAACCATAAATCACTAAGAGAAGTCAGATTACCTACAGTACTACTTAGAAAATTAAAAAATTTTAATTTATAGATTTCGATCCCGAGAAAAAAATATTCTTCCGCTTGGTGATTTGCCTATGGTATAGTTTCAGCTTAACTTACGTAAAACTATTTTCAAGCTAACTACATTGAGCTAATAATTCTTGCAACCCTAAAGCTTTCCTCTGGGCAGTTTCATTTATTACATGTGTTTAGAAATCACGATGATAAATTCAGAGTTAGAAATTCAATAAACGACAGATTTGTACGAAAATTGTCTTTAAAATGTCATTAAATTGACATTAAAGACTAAAACATACTATGTATCTTGTACACAGTATACAGACGTCGCAAAGAACAGCTTAACAAAGATCACATCAAAAAGAAAAAAAAATTGTCAGCAGCTAAAAGAAAACAAAGGTGTTGGCGAAATTATACGTCTCACGTAATTTTTTATATACGTTGTATAAGTAATAAACTATAATACAGCGTAATTTTTAGTAAATTGAAATATTACTAGTAGTATTCAAAAATTGATGGTGAACTATTAACTACATAAAACGGGGAACCTGCAACAATGTATATGTATTATGTATATATTAAATATTTAATATATATATAGTATATATATGATATATATTATTTATATTATATATATAATATATAATATGTATTATATGTCTATATGATATATATATAAATATTATTTATATATATAATATATCTATATGATATATATATATATATATATATATATATATATATATATATATATATAAATATAAATATATATATTATATAATATATATATATATTTATATTATACTTATAATATATCACACATATATTATATATATATATATATATATAATTTTTTGTAGTTTCAGCTCAGAGCTGTTACCGTGCTTTTGCCCCACCGTTTTGCTACACTGTTATTACTGAGAGCCTCTTCCAATATGTGGCACTTAGTGAAGAATGGAATTTCATATAGTTAGCTTCACTTGCACCTCTTGCCGTGAGATAGGTTCATCTGGGACCCTCGACAGGGAGGGGTTCAGCCTTGATTTAAAAACGCCTGCATCTACTTTGTGCAGGTTCCTCAGGATCTTTGGGAGAATATTAAAAAGCTGTGGACCCTTGAAACCCAGGCTGTTGCAGTAGCTGGTCTTGAAGTGCGATGGCATTGCTAGGATTATTGGCATTATGCAGTGTCGACCCGTTTTGGCATTGGCCTAGCTTTCAATGCCAAAATTTGGCACAATTCCTTTCAGGATCTTCCAAATGTATATTACTGCATACGTCTCCCACCTTCGCTCCAGGGAGTAGAGGCTTAGCTGTTTCAGCCTTTCCCACTAGCTGAGCTGTTGCAATGAGACGATCATCTTTGTGAAGCTTCGCTGGATTGCTTCAAGGACCGCTGTTGGGTGACCATAGCTGGGAGCAGTAATCCAGGTGGCTGAGAACCAATATCCTCCATAGGACCATCATGTTTTCCTTATCTCTGGTTCTGAATGTTCATAGGATCCATCAAGCCAGTCATCTGCACTTTGTCGCCATCCTGGTAATGTGCACTTGGAAAGAGGTATCATCACTCATGACCCTCACTGATTTAGGCTCTAACACACACACTGATCCACACACATGCGCACAAACAAACAGAAAGGAAGGTAGTGTGAATAACGGACAGAGTCAAAACTATTGAAAATTTTAGAAAAATAAAAGCGACATCAGTGGAAAATTTGCTTCAACACACGAACTCACATAAAGAATATTTGAAACCAAATCCAAAAACCATATATATATATAGATATTAAATACACATATGTATATATATATGTTACATATATATATATATATATATTATATATATAATATATAATATGTTATACATACACACACACATATATATATATAATATCATATATATATAAATAATATATATAATAATATATAATATATAATATATATATATATTATATAATATATATTATATATATATATATATATATATACAAAGCAATAAGATTCAGTTAATTTAAATGAATTTACTTGAATATGGTACCTAACTTAGAATGCACCAAAAAAACTATACTGTTTTAACAATACAGTAATGTGGGGTGATTATAAGCGAGAATGAAGCAACAAGAATGGATAGGTTTTTAGTACAATCGTTTCATACAAGGACAGGCTTATTAAAAGTTGTAAAAATTACTGCATATAAACGTGTCCCGTACTCATCAGCTAAAAATACATGTGAGTTCTCTAGACATCCTAGTGGTTGAGGCTATACTCATGAAGTAATGTAGATAATTAAGTAACATAAACAGATTTCCAAAGTTCATTAAAGTTCTTTAAAGAGATGAGTACAGTCTTATCACAGAATTTTAAAAAAGTTCTAATAGCATCACAGAGAAGGTGACCTAATCCATAGAGCACATATGAATTTCCAGAGATATTATGAGGGATTACATACTCACAGAAGACAAATTTATCCATTGTTAATCACAACGAGGTGGGTCTCAGTTCCTGCTTATTAGCATTACAGAGAGGGTGAATGAATCCTTTGTATAGATGCACAATTTCCAATGGTGTAGATGTAAGTTTCCAGAGAAATGAAGAGGAATTTCATATTCACAGGCGATAAATTTATCAATGGTTGAACACAATGAGGTAGGTATCAATTCTTGTTATATGATTAGGTATTTGCCACATTATCACATTACTGCTATTTACAAGAGGCTTGTAGCTATTTAACTTTAAAGGCTGAAGGGCTTTCTAGAGAGGCCAAAATTAGAAAGGGAAGGGAATAGAAGAAAAGAGAGAAAATAAAGGAGGAGGGAGCAAAAAAAGGGGGGGGAAGGGGACTAAAGAGAAGAGAAAAGGAAAAGAGAATAAGAAGAAGAAACAGAAAAAGAGAAAAGAGAAAGAAATAGGGAAAGAAGGAAAAAATAAAAATAAAAAAGAGGGTTCTAGTTATACAGACGAATTAGTAGACGGCAAGTCTGGTTTTAATTTACAGGCATCTAGGAACTAGAGGAGAATATTATTCTTTGGCCAGTAAAACAGCTAATTTATTGCTGTTGAAATCAGCTATGAATTTAAAGAGAATCTAAAGAGATAACACAGTCAGGGGTTTAGGGGTCAGATGCTAAAATCAAAAGAAAATACATTAGGAAAATCTAAGTATAATCTTATCAAAAAGTCAATAAAACTTACTTATTTAATTTATTCATTTTATTGTCTTAAGGATTTGCCGTTATTATTCATACATTGACGGACTACAGGTCAAATCTTAGAAGATCATTTACAAGGTGTTAGGGGATTGTCTATCATAATGAAGATAATCATATTTATCACCGAGGGGGTAGCCTTATTTATTAATTTGAAATAGAATTATGGGGCTATAGTATCTCATTTTATTTTATTAGAGTTATGCTACTTAAATTAGATTAAGTTAATTCCTAACTTAATTCCTAACTTAATCTAATTTAAGTAGCATAACTCTAATAAATAAAATGAGATACTATAGCCCCATAATTCTATTTCAAATTAAATAAATAAGGCTACCCCCCTCGGTGATAATATGATTATCTTCATTATGATAGACAATCCCCTAACACCTTGTAAATGATCTTCTAAGATTTGACCTGTAGTCCGTCAATGTATGAATAATAACGGCAAATCCTTAAGACAATAAAATGAATAAATTAAATAAGTAAGTTTTATTGACTTTTTGATAAGATTATACTTAGATTTTCCTAATGTATTTTCTTTTGATTTTAGCATCTGACCCCTAAACCCCTGACTGTGTTATCTCTTTAGATTCTCTTTAAATTCATAGCTGATTTCAACAGCAATAAATTAGCTGTTTTACTCTATGGATTAGGTCACCTTCTCTGTGATGCTATTAGAATTTATTTAAAATTCTGTGATAAGACTGTACATCATCTTTAAAGAACTTTAATGAACTTTGGAAATCTGGTTATGTTACTAATTATCTACATTATTTCATGAGTATAGCCTTCAACCACTAGGATGTCTAGAGAACTCACATGTATTTTAGCTGATGAGTACGGGACACGTTTATATGCTGTAATTTTTACAACTTTTAATAAGCCTGTCCTTGTATGAAACGATTGTACTAAAAACCATCCATTCTTGTTGCTTCATTCTCGCGTATATATATATATATATATATAATATATATATATATATATATATATATATATATATATATATATATATGTAATCTATATACATATAATATATATATGTATATAACGTATATAATATATATGTAATATACATATATAATATATATATACATAATATATATATGTATATAATATATAATATACATAATATATATGTGTATATATATATATATAATATTTATATATAATATATATATATGAATATATATATATATTAATATATATATATATATAATATATGTATTAAACATATTATATATATAATACATAAGTATATGATCTATAATATATAATATATATATATATATATATATATATATATGATATAGTGAGAATTTACAAAAGAAAAACAAAGACAAAGACGGGTGAGTAAACAACGTACAGATGTATTAGTTTACCGCTCGGGAAGTGAGAAAGTCTTTTACATTTCGAGCCTACGCTCTTCGACCGAAAGGAACACAGAAATAAACAGGGAGAGAAAATCGAAAAAGTTTTAGCGTCTAGCGATATGTATATATTACCTAGGGATAGGTAGTGGAGTGAAACTCAAGTCGCAAAATAAATATTCAATGTCTGTAAATTGTGTGTGTGTGTGTGTGTGTAATAAAATTTGCTTCTGAAGTTCATATGGGAAACTAAAAAGACTGCTTAATTACAAGATGGTGGTGTTAAGGTGGTAAATATATTTTTTTTATGAACATTAGAATGAAAAATATTTTATATTTTTATTGGTTGCAGAAAAAAAAAGTAATCTAAAGGTCAACACAGTAAAATCTAAAGGTTAGAAAATAAATTTAAAGGTAAGTTGTAGCAAGTATATGGGGGTGGGAGGAGAGAATATATAAAACATAAATATATATCAAATACGTGTGAAATTACACAATAATTTACCAAATAAAGGAGTAATGATAGATAACAGATAAAGAAATGAAGCCTGATTAGAGTGAATTAAAAAACAATTAATAAAGGTTAAGTGGATATAGATCAGTAATCGGTCAAGCGTGAAAACGAAATGGGGAAGTTTTTCAAGCGTTTAGTTCTATGAACTGGAGATTTAGCATAAATTTTATCCTCAGCTATTTTTTTATTTTTATATAAAATAAATTGTGTATGAAGAAAAATAAAATAATTGTGTATGTGTGTATGTGTGTATGTGTGTATGTGTGTATGTGTTGTGTGTGTGTGTGTGTCTGATATTTACAAATATAGGATGTACTTCAAACCAACCAAAAAGTATTTTATTTATCGAATTCTCAAATAGAATTGAAATATATCTTAGGCGTTAGTATAGTATAAATGTTAATATTTTTTTGTAATACAGTATGTTCGGGGAAAATTTCAGTACCATTTCCCGATCGAAAATTACGTATCTCTACACTTATATGCTTTTTAATATTCTCCCAAAGATCCTGAGGAACCTGCACAAAGTAGATGTAGGAGTTTTTAAATCAAGGCTGGACCTCTCCTTGTCGAGGGTCCCAGATGAACCTATCTCACGGCAAGAGGTGCAAGCGAAGCTAACTATATGAAATTCCATTCTTCACCAAGTGCCACATATTGGAGGAGGCTCTCAGTAATAACAGTGTAGCAAAACGGTGGGGCAAAAGCACGGTAACAGCCCTGAGCTGAAACTACAAAAACAAATTATATATATATATATATATATACATATATATAATATATATGTGATATATATGTGTTTGAGCGAAAAAGATTAAATTCATTTCTCCACCAAGTTTGCAGTCTTGTGACTGAAACAAATAAATAGCGTGAAAAGTAAGTTAAGTTAATTTTTTGGCTCAAAAAGCAAAAAGCAAAAATACATTCGGGTCAAGTTGCAAAAATTTTAACGAAGTTTAGAACACAAACTTTATTATCAAAATCTCGTAGTAGAAATATATTATATACCACAACACAGAGAAATTAGAGGAGTTCAGTATAAATTTATTTTAAATTTTAATGTATACTTGAAAATAAATTGTAATTACCGTTAAGTACGTAAGCAAATTTGGTTAGATGAGATGTATAATTCTATTGACGGTAAAGATATCAATAAACATGTAACAGATATAATTTATATAAATATTAAATAAGATATATATACCGTTACTATTATGCAAAAGTGTCGTAAGTCCAAAACGTTGACTTTTTCAGAAAACGATAAAATAGGTTCACCATTCCATAGCAAAACTGTTGTACTACACTTTGACAACTTTAGATATTTTGGCATCTGAAGCAGTTGGAGATACGATAGTTTGATCCAAAAGAGTCAATATTGATAATTGATAAACATCATTACAATAAATAATAATTGATACTGTTTTACTCTTTTACTTGTTTCAGTCATTTGACTGCGGCCCTGCTGGAGCACCGCCTTTAGTCGAGCAAATCGACCCCGGGACTTATTCTTTTTGTAAGCCCAGTACTTATTCTATCGGTCTCTTTTGCCGAACCGCTAAGTGACGGGGACGTAAACACACCAGCATCGGTTGTCAAGCAATGCTAGCGGGACAAACACAGACACACACACATACATATATATATACATATATACGACAGGCTTCTTTCAGTTTCCGTCTACCAAATCCACTCACAAGGCATTGGTCGGCCCGGGGCTATATTAGAAGACACTTGCCCAAAGAAGACACTTGCCACGCAGTGGGACTGAACCCGGAACCATGTGGTTGGTTAGCAAGTATATCAATTATCAATTTTATCTCCATTTTTTTATTTTGCCTTAATTATAGATAAACTTCAGTTTATTCCTTTCCTTACCTATCAGTTTTGGGCATTGATACTTATACTCATAATCACATATAGGTAACACACCAGTAATTCAGTGGATATTAATATTCCTTAGACGATTTTTATAACCTCTGATTCAACTCAACTCTCTCCCTCTCTCTCTCTCTCATCTATCTCTCGCTCTCCTCTCTCTCTTCTCTATAGATATATATATATATATATATATATATATATATATATATATATATATATATAGAAATATGTTACGAAAAGAAAATATAAAATACACGTGAAATGTAAGGGTAAAATATGAAAAAATCAACGAAAATCGTTTGCAAACGATAATAGCCCACGCGCAAACAATGGTTCGGTTTCGGTCTCTTACTTTATTATTATTATTAACTTCTTATAATCATCTCATAATAATGACCTTTATGACTCGTATTACTACCTCAGTCATTCTAAATGTATATATTGTCGTTACCTGTCATAATACCTTTTTCTATCTGCGATTGCATTTTCGTTGATTTTTCATATTTACCACTATATATATATATATATATATATATATATATATATATATATATATATAGTGAAATAGAAAGATATAATAATCTTGTTGTAGATAATCAAAAGTTAACCGATACTTAGTAGCAAAAATCACAGCATAAACACACGGTTGGGTACAACCATCTGGCGTTGCAACCGTGGCGTTGGTGCGATAATTGAAATTAATACTGTTAGTATACACACACACACGTCTCAAGTAGATTTTTTCCGCGCCCCTTATAAACATCCAATATTCCTCAAATGTCAGAACTTTATTCTCGTCACTAGAACATCTATACCCCCTCACCCACATGATTGACCGTGCCTGACCTGTGAATTCTTCAGCCACCGGTTCTCAGCAACACTGATAAACAGTTTCGCCATGGGCTCTTAGGAGCATAGTTCGATTTGGTTTTTGCTCCGCCTGTTTCTGTTTTTGTTTCTCTAACGGATTTCCTTTTTTCTTCCTGAAGAGAAAGACACAATATGGCCCATTATTCAATCGGATTTTTGGTAATTTGTGCCTTTCGAAACACGGTGTAAATGAAATAAAACGATTTCTGTTCAATCTGCGCGTTCAGCTCCATTCCTCAATTCACCAGAATGTTAGATATATATATATAATATTATAGATATAT
>NC_043000.1:155663424-155693424 GCF_006345805.1 Octopus sinensis | reverse complement strand
GAGAGTTGTCCATAGCAAAAGCATGAGTAAGAGCAGCAGCAAAGTACAGAGAAAATAGAGTTGGGGCAAGGATGTCACCCTGCTTGACACCATTCTCTACAAGAATGGGTCCCGCCATGCCACCACAAACATTGACTTAAGCATCCAGCCCACCATGAAATGATTTGATTTTTGATACAAAGTGATCCGGACAATGACTACAGTGAAAAGCAAGGTTATTCGTGTGTGAACTATATTATATACATACAAACATACATACATATTCACATGTGCATATATATATACTCTTTTACTTGTTTCAGTCATTTGACTGCGGCCATGCTGGAGCACCGCCTTTAGTCGAGCAAATCGACCCCGGGACTTATTCTTTTGTAAGCCCAGTACTTATTCTATCGGTCTCTTTTGCCGAACCGCTAAGTGACGGGGACGTAAACACACCAGCATCGGTTGTCAATCAATGCTAGGGGGATAAACACAGACACACTAACACACACACACACACACACACACACACACACACACACACACACATATATATATATATATGTATATACATATATACGACAGGCTTCTTTCAGTTTCCGTCTACCAAATCCACTCACAAGGCATTGGTCGGCCCGGGGCTATAGCAGAAGACACTTGCCCAAGATGCCACGCAGTGGGACTGAACCCGGAACCATGTGGTTGGTTAGCAAGCTACTTACCACACAGCCACTCCTGTGCCTATATATGTGTGTTTGCGTATATATGTTTGTGTGTGTGCGTGAACACCAGATACGATGACGACGTATGTAATGCAAAGGATAAGGACAGGCGGTTATTCTAGATTTCGAAAATGGGTTCATCCTTAAATTTACTATCTAAATCTCAACATTCCATGCTTAAACATAAAAGTAAGGTGTAGGAACAACGCACACATTTCCACCCTGTACAAGAAAAGCGCAGACAAAATCCTAAAGATGCACAAATATAGCGAGATACTCCATAGATATAAAATGTCTGTTGTTAAAATCCTTTTTCAAACGTGTTTTCAAATTTTCGCCCGTTAAAGATCTAAAGAAACATTAAAACTGAAATGAGCACTAGTTAGTAATGAATAATCGCTTAGGTTAATAGAAGAAGCTATAGAACAATACAAAACAGAAACAAATCGCCCACTCTATATACAACTGAGGCAGCGTCAGATAAAAACATACAAACCATACACGTAGTGTAATACATGAACCAAAGAGCAGCAAAGGCATAAAATGGATGAATAAACCATTAAAAAAGCTGCTCATGAAACTGAACACAGCGTGAGGTGTATCATGTTATATTCCTCTTCCTATTTATATTTACATTTTCTTTCTATTATTGGTTCGGTTGGTATTGTCGGTAGTCTTTTTTTTTTAATATATATTTATTCAATGCTACCTTGAAATCTAAATTTGATTAGAGCATCATAGTAGTATTTAGTGGAGGCGCAATGGCCCAGTGGTTAGGGTAGCGGACTCGCGGTCATAGGATCGCGGTTTCGATTCCCAGACCGGGCGTTGTGAGTGTTTATTGAGCGAAAACAGCTAAAAGCTCCACGAGGCTCCGGCAGGGGATGGTGGTGATCTCTGCTGTACTCTTTCACCACAACTTTCTCTCACTCTTACTTCCTGTTTCTGTTGTACCTGTATTTCAAAGGGCCGGCCTTGTCACTCTCTGTGTCACGCTGAATATCCCCGAGAACTACGTTAAGGGTACACGTGTCTGTGGAGTGCTCAGCCACTTACACGTTAATTTCACGAGCAGGCTGTTCCGTTGATTCAGATCAACCGGAACCCTCGTCGTCGTAACCGACGGAGTGCTTCCACATAGTAGTATTTAAGAGCATCATATTGTATAACATTTGTTGACAGACAGAAACGACAGTCTTATTGAAATGTTTTTAAAAGTAATCTACTGATGTTCTCTGTTTGGTGCGAAGATTTGCTAAAAATAAACTTAGCATTCCACTCTGTTCACAAAATGGATAGTATAATGAATAACCTAGAAAATTTGTGATTTTACGGTTTTTTTGCAATAACATTTCTGATTTAATGCACTGGAATTTAAAATCCACTTAAATTAGCAAGTCTTACTTGAAACCCAAATGCAACACAAATTCAAAAGAAAATAACAATTGAAAGTTGGTATGATCTGTAGTGATTCTATGAGATATAGAAATATAAACCAAGTTACGCAATTTTCTGCTGATATTAAGTTAAGCTAGATGAAAAATGGCAAGAAGTTGTGTCCAGTAATGGAATTTCTTTATGTAAATGGTGTCTATTGCCAAACGAACACATTTTGATAATATATTGAAATACAAATTCAGCACTTGGTACACACTCCTCGAACACCCAGTAACAAATAGTATTACTTTTAATATATATATGTATGGCTGTGTGGTAAGTGGCTTGCTTGGTTCTGGGTTCAGTCCCACTGCGTGGCACCCTGGGCAAGTGTCTTCTACCGTAGCCTCGGGCCGACCAAAGCCTTGTTAGTGGATTTGGTAGAGAGAAACTGAAAGAAACCTGTCGTATATGTTTGTCTCCTCCACCATCGCTTGACAACTGATGTTGGTGTGTTTGCGTCCTCGTAACGTAGCGGTTCAGCAAAAGATTTCGATTGAATAGTACTAGACTTACAAAGAATAAGTCCTGGGGTCGATTTGTTCGGTGAATTTTTCGTTAAGTCCGCGTGTTAAGGCCTTGTGATAGTCTCGTAAAAGCTTCTAACCAGATGATACGCCATACGACATTCAGAACAATAGCTACTAAATGTGAAAGACGTGTCCAATGTTAGCCTTTTGGTTCTTTCCTCTAGTCTTGTGAGCAGCATTTGCCCCATTTAGCCAAGGCAAGTGGACTTTTTATGTCATGTATATGAACTGACAAAGCAAGTTGAATTTAGCCCTAAGCGCCGGGCGAGAGCCAGATTAATAAAAATGCAAAGTCACTGGTGATCTGGCCATGCCTAGATGCTGAAGGAGCTTGCCTTCCTTTTCAGTCATTAAAATAGGTACTTCCTCGCCGCTATGAGTTGTTTTGACTCTTATTTCTAACAATACTGGTGCCACCTAGTATCCTTAGTCACTTTAGCGACGTCTATACTTCTGCTTTCGGTTGTAAAATTGCGAATAAGCCATCCTTATTAGATGTGTGTGTGTGTGCGTTTTTGTGTATATATGTATGTATGTATATATCCATTTCTTTACTACCTACAAGGAGCTAAACATAGAGGGGACAAACAAGGACAGACATAGGTATTAAATCGATTATATCGACCCCAGTGGGTAATTGGTACTTAATTTATCGACCCCGAAAGGATGAAAGGCAAAGTCGACCTTGGCGGAATTTGAACTCAGAACGTAACGGCAGACGAAAATACCCATTTCTTTATTATCCACAAGGGGCTAAACATAGAAGGGACAAACAAGGACAGACATAGGTATTAAGTCGATTACATCGACCCCAGTGCGTAACAGGTACTTAATTTATCGACCCCGAAAGGATGAAAGGCAAAGTTGACCTTGGCGGAATTTGAACTCAGAACGTAACGGCAGACGAAAATACCGCTAAGAATTTCGCCCGGCGTGCTAACCATTCTGCCAGCTCGCCGCCTATGTGTGTATATATCACCTTCTCTCACCAAATAGTTTTATAACTTTTTCCTGCTCTAGGAAAGGCTTCGAACATAGATCTGTATGACACGTTTATCTTGGTTATCATTAATTATCTTACTTTCTCCATATCACTTTACTCATTAAAGAGTACCTCGTCTCCTCCTTTTCCTCCATAGCACATTCCTTTTTTTATCTGCTCCCTTCGCACCTTGTAATCTAATTCTTCCTTTTCTCTTATACTGTTAATCTAATTTTTTTTTCTAGCTGACACATTTACCTTTCATTATCCTACGCTCTTTCTTCAATGCTTTAAAACAAGTTCTCATTTTTTCTCTCTCATTCGCTCTTCACTCTGTTTTTTATATCCTGCCTCATGTCATTATTTATTCAGGGCCGTTATTTTCCCCAACAGAATTAGTAATCCTTCTGAGGTTGATGTACTGTCTTTGCTGCATGCAGGTATTTATGCATCCTGCTTAAAGTATATTGATTGATATTATATTTGATTATGTGCCTTTTAAATACTAATTCTTTATAATATCCGCGCCTAACAGCGTAATATATAAGATCATTAAGAAATGAAACGTCCGATTTTCTTAAGCACCAAGTTTGACAGTCATTAACTGTAATGTTTTATCCTGACAATTCTCTGTTTTAAATAATGAAGAGTTACATCATCACTTTTCGAACTATAATAGAATTCTGTAGAAAACTAAAACTCACAGAAACATTAACCAATTACAATACTGAAGATAACTCACAAGTCAAAAACAAAAGTGAACACAACCCCCACAAGGGAAGAAATAAGAATCTTGATGAATTCTGCAACGACATTGAGAACTTGCCCTACAACACTATGCATAAACAGACAGTTAACTCAAACTTTAGCACTACACAATGGAAAAAACTAACAGAACTTCAAAATAATGAAGATATAATGATTAAGGAAGCAGATAAAGGAAGTGCAGTGGTAGTAATGGACAAATTATACTACATTACGAAAGAATCACAAATTACACTCTGCAAAAAATAATAAAAACCCTGTCCTCACTAATTAAAACCAATGGAAAAGAACTGACAACCAAAGAAATTGACTTTTTAACAAACCTCAAATGTAAACCTAGCCTTTTCTACAGTCTACAAAAATCCATAAAAACCATATTATAACTGAAACCATAAAAAATCACCAAAGGCGTACATACATACACCAAACCCAGGTGACCTAAAATTACGACCCATTATAGCTGGCCCAGACTGTGAAACACACAGACTAAGTCTATTCATGGACATGCTCCTGAAACCCTTCATTAAACACATCAATAGCTATGTCAGAGATGACTTGGACATGTTAAATCACCTCCCCAAAAAAGTCAAGGTTCTGGCTGGACCAATACCCGGAAGAAATATGGGAAAGGATCAGCAAAGAAGTCATAATTGAATCGGTTGAATTCATCCTACGAAAAACGACTTCATGTTTGATAAGTTCTATCGACAAAAATCCGGAATTGCCATGGACACTAGGGCAGCCCCGGTCATTGCGAACCTAACAATGGGCTATCTGGAAATAATAATATACCGGGAATCTTTATCTACCTTTGGAAACCTTCTTTCCCAATACATAAAAGAAAACTGGAAAAGATTCCTAGACGACTGTTTCATCCTCTGGAAGAAAATACAATCACCTGAAATTCAAAAGACTATTGAACAGCGTCAATCCAAACATACAGTTCACAATGGAATACAACCAAAAGGAGTTCCCTTTCTTGGATATACTAATTAAAAAACAAATCTAAAAATACAAACAGATATATTCTACAAAAGCACAGACGCCAAAAGTATATCTACTATTTAATTCATGCCACCCAAGACACATCAAAACAAACATCCCCTTCAACTTTGCAAGAAGGATATGCACAAAAGTGTCAGAAAACATACCAGAGACCTTAGACTGCAAGAACTCAAAAACACCCTGATTGACAGACACTACCCAGTTCAACTCATAGGGGATGGAATCAGACGTGCAACACAAATCGGCATAGAAACCTTAAGAAAAGTTCAACACAGCAATACACATTCTCCGAAAATACTGCAGTTTTGTATGTATACGCACATACAACCCCTGAAACAAAGAAGCCTTCACCATTATCACCCAAAATGTGCCAATGCTACACAAGGACCCCAAATTAAAGGAAATTTTACACACGCATAAGATCATTAAAAGTCACAAACAACTGAAATCGCTAAAAAAGATCCTCACGAAGGCAAAATTATTTTCTAAAATAATAGACACAAAAGTGAAGAAATGTGGTCGACCAAATTGCGTAACATGCCCAAACCTTCTAGAAGGATAAGAATTTCTTTTCAAAGAGGGACAAAAATTCAAAATCAAATCTGACTTTACTTGTGCCTCAGAAAACCTGATTTATGTTATAAGATGTTCGGGCTGCCACCAAATCTACATAAGGTCCACGAGATTATCACTCAGATGCAGATGCACTCTGCACCGACAGCAGATTGCATTCCAAGAATACAGAATGATAACCTTTAGTGAACACATTGAAAAATGCGCAAAGCAACTGCTACCATAATTTATAATCTTTCCATTTTATCAAAGTACCATTGGAACACCAACACAAATTAGATTAAACAAAGAAACCTACTTCATCGAAAAATAACCATTCCTAGCAATTTTAAATATGGAAACTTACCTCATTGAAAAAAATATAAAGCAAAACTTTCTATTGTTTCTAAACCAAATCATGTTAATAAAAGCTAGTCATTCCTAACATTTTTTATTATCTCCCTTATACCGAAAAATTCCCTGATTACTTTTCCCTCTCTGGAACTCTCATATTTCACTCATAGCGAAGAGATTACACAATATCAGTAAAGAAATTTGAGAAATGTGAAAAGAAAATACGAAACCGGTTATTTCTCCCAAAACGTTACTTTACACAATTATATAACATTTTTCTAGTATAACGATTTAAATATATTCTTTAATCATATAACACAAGTGTTCTGTAGTTTTTTCACTCTATTTTATCTTTCATACATCCAACCACGTTCTTTCACACACACACACACACACACACACACACACACGCGCGTATTTATGTATGTATGTATGTATGTATGTGTGTATGTGTATATATATATATATATGTATATATATATATATATATATATATATGTATATATATATGTATGTATATATATGTATGTATATATATATGTATATATATATGTATGTATATATATATATATGTATATATATATGTATATATATATATATATAGGTATATATATATATATATATATATATATATGTATATGTATATAGCTAGATAGATAGATAGACGGAAATATAAGGAGAGATAAGTGGCATGAAGAGGTTACAGTTGTTTCATACTCCTCTTCGATTTATATAATCAACTTCGTGATAAACATTAACATATATGACAATGTAGAGAAACACACTTCACACACACGCGCGCGCGCACACAAACAACACACACACACATACATAGATGTATATATATTCATGTTTATAGCGAAGTTGATGTAAATCTGAGAGGATTATGAAACAACTACAACCGCCACAGAAGTATTAAAACTCTTCGTATCTCTTATCTTAATACATATATATTAAAAAATTAATGCAAATGTGCGTGTTTGTATATGCGTGTATGTGTGTATAAATATATATCTACATACAAGTATGTATGTATGTATGTATGTATGTATGTATGTATGTATGTATGTATATATATATATATATACATATACATATTTATATGAGGGAATCCGATCAAGCTCAGCTAAAGTCCGTAGTAGTGTTCGACAAGGTACTGTGTTGGGCCCACTCCACTTCATTATCTAGATCAATGAAATACTATACGTCATCAAACATTGTACATGGAAAATATTTGCAGATGATTCCAAGCTTCGGAAGGCCATAAACGGTACTGGAGACCGAAGATGCCTTCAGTTGGGTCTGTTTGCTGTTGTTCAATGGGCGGAAAAGAACAATATGCTTCAAAATGAAGATGAGTTTAATTTGATCCACTTTGGAAAAGAGGATATACTGAAACTACCTTATGCTTTTCCCCTCGGGTGACTCCCTAGTGTCATCCAACAACACCAGAGATCTTGGAGTAATTGTTGGTAACAATCTAATCGGGAGTTCCCACGTAAATAGCAAGATTAACTTGGCCCGCAAGTTCTGCTCCTGGATTCTGAGAACTTTCTGGTCTAGAGATGCTCAAACCATCATCTTTCTTTACTCTACTTTTACCCGACTCCACCTTAAATGTTTCCCTCTGTGGTTTCCCCATACGAAAAAACTCATTATGAAAGTGGAAGCACTCCAGAGGTCAATAACAAGAAAGATAGACGCCTTGAGAGTGAATCTGACAAGCAAAGACTGTACAGGTTAAATATTTATGCGAGGCATATCAATATTGAGAAGTGACATATTCAATAAGAATGAATTCAAGCTATTCACAAAAGAAAGAAAACACACAATATTACTAGCCTCAATCGTCGAAAAGTTCGGGAATAAATAAAATAAAACATGGAAACAAAATTCAGTAGAATCAAATACCCTAGAGATAGTTACAGAAGAATAAAATCATGATCATGGCCAAAAGAATGAACGCAATGACTGCAAGGAGATAAAGAAGAAATGAGTGAGTTTGATGTCTATGAAACATAAGAATACCTGAAGGTATAGCATGAAGATAAGTTTTAGTATAAATAGACGAAAAGTGCATAACCTGGAAACCAAATGAATAGAATACTTGAATAGAATATAAACAGCGTGAGGCATAGCACAACAGACTACTGACTTCTACGCTGTTTAATAGTTCTATATAAGAATATAAATTTAAATTAGATTTCTGCTATTGGTTTATATAGATTGAAAGGCAAATACAGGCATTATACTGCTCCGCCTTTAATATATATGTATGTTAAGGCTGCGAGCTGGCAGAAACGTTACCACGCCACGAAAAATGTTTAGCAGCATTTCGTCTGTCTTTGCGTTCCGAGTTCAAATTCCACCGAGGTCAACTTCGCCTTTCGTCCTTTCGGGGTCAATAAAATAAGTACCAGTTGAACACTGGGGTCTATGTAATCGACATTCCCCTCTAATTTCTGGCCTTGTACCAAAATTTGAAATCAATCTATATATGGATACATACATACAGACAGACATACTATATATATATGCGTGTGTGTGTGTGTGTGTTTGTGTGCGTGTGTGTATGTGTGTGTATGTGTGTGTGTGTGGTGTGTGTGTGTGTGTGTGTGTGGTGTGTGTGTGCGTATATTAAGGTAAAAACAGTTAATGTCTGGTCATAAGAGTGACCATTGGTTTCGCATCCACGAAAACCGTAGCCTCATGGACAACTCATCAGACTCTAGTCTGAGGACAAAATTAACTCTTCATCTCTCGGAGGTGAAAAAATGTTACGGTAAATGGTTAAAAGATCATCAGAGAATAAATGGGCCGGCAAGCGAAGACAGGTTATCTCCCCTAGACCAGCTATTTGAGAGCTATCTTTCTAATGGATCGTAAGGACTCTCCGAGCTTACTAAGTGATCGGGGAGTCCCATGATTGCAGGTAGCGCTTGAAATGGATACATGTGAGGAAGATTTCTTGAGTATTCAGCGACCCAGGTTTTAGGGAGTTTTTATGTATCGTAGTTCGCTCAGCTGTGCAGAGCTCGCAAAACCCGCTCCCGTGATGTAGGAGCCCGACCGTTCTAAGATCTTCCACTTGATGTCGTATGTCTATTGATCTTTGAGGAGCCACACATGGCTGGCGAAGGATGTGACGAATCGCCTTTCAGGGACCCTGATTGAAGACCTGTGGTACCCGCAGATCCGATGCATTTCCAGATTTGGGTGTTGGCTGTGTTCACACGGTTGGCTCCGGGCCTGGGGATGTTATTGTTATCACTGGTGCTGTTGGTGTCCGCATGATCATCTCCGGCTGTAGTGCTGGTGTTTCTGCTGCTGTTGTTGCATCCGATGCCGTCGATGTTGTTGGATAATCCGTTGCTGCTATTACTGAAATCACTAGACCTGGGTATCATCACAGCTTCATAAATGACTCCCTAAGTCTCGCATTTGCCTCCCACTGGACAGTCATTGTACGCCCTGCAAGAGCAACCTGCCTCTTCCCGTGTTTTATGAGTGTTAGCTAATATACTTTTCGTGTTAGTTAAAGGAGACCCTTATGCTGTGCCTATTGAATAAACGTCTGTATCTGTGCGTCAGCGTGAAGTGTTTGTCTATTAACCTGAGGAATATCCTTCTCTCACAAGTCTTAATCCTTGAGAGAGAAGGGTGGGGCAAACTAAACCACGTTTTTGCGGCGCTTTAATTTGTGGGTGCTAGGACCTGGCATGAAGGAGATGTGGTCCTTAAACAACCCATTTGACGCCAGTATCTCATTGTAGCAGGGGGCGGCGGCGTCGAAGATATCTTGACTAGAGGATAGATTCGAGATCCTATTACTGATAGCCTTCACTCGATTCTTGAATACGATAGTGGGGTGGTAGGAGGCTAAGTTGATATAGGATGACTTTTTGTTTGACTTGCGGCAAGGCCTGTGTGTACCAGAGCCCACGGCTAGAGTGGCACCTAGGAAATCTACGGTGGTGAGATTCGTCTCGATAGTATTTTGAATCCCATGGAGCCTATGATACTATCCAGGTCCTTTCTAAGTCTATCGAGCGTGTTGCTATTGGGTCCTCTAGAGATTGCTAGAGCGTCATCCCAGTAGAAACCGAAGAGGACCGAAGGGAATTCCTTCCCTAAGGTGTCCAGGATGGATAGACCAATTAGATCACGTACGTCGGCGCTGTTGTAGGCTCGCATAGCTACATCGAAGGACCTCTCGTGGTCAGATTGCTTGACCCACATCGAATCTTTATTGAACAGCATCGTCTTCCTGGCATGCATTATACCGTCTATATCTCCATCGCTGATATCTGTGAAGCCTTTAGCAAAGGAAAGTGCCGTGCCTCTATCAACAACCCTTTGATATCGACAGGTAAAAATCGACTATCTCGAATTGTGTGAACCTTGCTCTACACCTTCCCCGGTTAACATTTTACCATGAGGTCACCTCTTTGGTGTTGCACCATAGAGAGAGGCCGGAGGCTCTCCCTATGTCGTCATTAATCTTCCTCAGTATATGCTTGCTCGCTTGGCCGAGCTCGGATTTAGCCGGTTTGATCAGATGGCATTTGGAGTGAGAGACAAAGTTTGGCTTGTGGTCTTTTATTGTGATAAAGGCATTTCTCTTGGCTAAAATTTCTACCCTATCCGCTCTACCTAGGTTTGTTTTCACAGTTAACGTTATTGTATCTTTTCGGGTAAGTGCGCTTGTATTTTTGTGTAATGCAATCGTCTAAAAGTCTATGGTAAGTGTGTGTACCTATCCTGTATTTGTTCTTAGTCTTATCCGAGAAGATTAAGGACCTGTCGGAGCTTTCTATTCCTTGTATGTCATCCACACATTTTTCGTTGATGTCCTAAAGTTATATTCTGAGTCAACCGAGGAAAGGTTATCTACCAGGCTGAGACATGTACGTCAACGGCTTGTCTATCTCCCCTATATCCAATGATGAAAGCTACAAGTACTTCGAAATCCTTGAGAATGTTGCATACGTTGGTTCTGTGACTAAAGTCAGAATAACAAAATAGTACTTCTGTGGACTTTGGAAAATGTGGAACTCAGAGCTCTCTGCAAGACGATGTCTCACAATGCTTTGCCTTATATTATAAGGCAAATACCTATTTGCACGAAAATCTCTGTAAGACACACTGAAAAAAAACTGTAAAACTGGTTTATGTGAACTTAATGTCATTTTCTATTCACACTGATTTGATATGAAAGCTTAACCAACTCACTTCAGTGTGATAGTAATGACGGCTAAGTTTTTGTTTTCTTCTTTCAACTGAAAGGAAACTTTTAATTAATTTTCTTTCGCCTCGCCATTCACTACCTAACTCGTTACTGGATTTACTTAAATTCGTACCATTGATTGACTAATATTATTTCCTTTAGCTCAATATATATTTTTATTCGATTTTTATTCTACCAAAAGTCTGGTGCCCGAGGAAATGGCTGGTGTTTTTGTATGATGTAACGCACGAATTATGAATAAACTAACAAGTTATTGAAAGTATAGCATGGATTGAACTATCAGTGTATCGTTTTACTACACCTCACCACACACACAAACACATAGTCAGGATAAACCCGATCTCTTTTCATTGTGGTGCAAAGTTGGTTGACACGGTGTTTATGCGATTAACATTGTAACCAACTTTACGATCATATGTTTATTGCTAGCTTCGGTGTGAAAACAGGGCTCGTGGTTAAATCACCCGGCTCTCAGTTAGCAACGAGCGATAACGAGTCGACAAGAGATTAGTTTGAACATTTTCTAAAGACAGAGTCAGGATTTATTGAGTCAACCCTCTTTGCTGAGAGGAAATAGCTTATTTATTTATGTTTTTATGATTTGCCTTTTATTCAGAAGAGAAGACATTGCCTGTGACTCTTCATCTTGCCCTCGGCATTCATAAGAAAAAAGGAAGAAGTCCTCCTGAATCTGTAGTCCAGGATCGAATGATTTCAAAAGTGTGGACTCTGCTAATGTTGTCCAAGATAGCATGTAGTAATGTTAAGTAATGTTAACCATGGTCGGATTTGGAATCATCTTATTGCTACATATTAAACATATGATCATAACCTTTGTCATAATTTTTATGTCACTAACACTGTGTTATCGCTTCGGTTTATTTAAAAGACACGGTCAATATTAGCTCACTACGTCAAGAAAATTAGTTTATCCTGCACACATCTACGTTGCATATATGTAGCGATGCACTACTGCTAGGGGTGACTAGGCGAATCTTAATGATAGTATATACAGGGTGACCCAAAAGTCACTAAAGGGTTTCAATTTTTAATAAACGTCCTTAATTTTATAAATAAATGCATGAAATTTTGATACAATATAAAGGACATAATAGAAATTAATATGCACACGTCAAGGTTTACAACACCACTACATCACATACGAAAAAGGATATCGCTTAAATGGCCGTCCTTTTCGGCTTTGCACGACTGTGCTCTTTCCAAAACTGGCACCATAACACCCTCTACAGTTTCAGACCCCACTCCCCTGATTTCTCTATTGATGTTCTCTTTCAGTTGCACCAGGTTCTCCGGTTGGTTGACGTAAACCCTCTCTTTTAGGTATCCATGACTGAGACCTTTCTGCGCCCTGGTAATCCGCTACAGCACTTACCTAGCGTGCCTAATTGTTTAGATCACCCGTGAACTAAACCCCCATATATTGTGTATGTTTGTGTGTGTGTGTGTTTTTAAGTATACATATATGCAAAGAGAGAACGGAGAGAGAGGTCTGTATGCATGTATGTGCTCATGTCTCTGTATGAATATATATATGTCTGTGTGTGTATATATATATGTATGTATTCGTACATACGCGCAGAACTCATACTTTGCATACGTAAATTCTATTGATTTTTTTACTCTTTAACTTCCTTTAATTCACATTTTCTTGGTTTTCCTTTGTTCTTATATTATTCTCCGTCTTTTATTCTTCTTTTCTATAACTTCCTCCTCTTCACCCTCCTTCTTCTCCCCCCCCCTTTCTCGCTCTCTCTCTCTTATTATTTTCTCTTTTTCTCCCTCGATCGATTCGACTCTTTAATCCGTCAATCTATCAAGCTTGTTAACCATATAACTAGCTCGCTATCTACTCTTCAGCCGCTATCACTCAATCTATATCTCCCACCATCTATAAATCCCGTCTCCTTAATTCCCTAGTGATTGAATCCTTTTCCTATCTATCTATCTATCTATCTATCTATCTGTCTGTCTGTCTGTATGTCTGTCTGTCTGCCTGCCTGCCTACTGCCTGTCTGTCTGTCTGCCTGTATATCTATCTATCTATCTATCTATCTATCTATCTATCTATCTATCTATCTGTCTATCTATCTCTCTCTCTCTCTCTCTCTCTATCTATTTATCTATCTATATCTATCTATCTATCTATCTATCTATCTATCTATCTATCTATCTATCTATCTATCTATCTATCTATCTGTCTATCTATCTATCTATCTGTCTATCTATCTATCTATCTATCTATCTATCTATCTATCTATCTATCTATCTATCTATCTATCTATCTATCTATCTATCTATCTCTATCTATCTATCTATCTATCTATCTGTATAGCTGTCTTACGCTTTACTTTCCTATATACTCACCTACCGATCTGCGTGCGCATGTGTGCGTGTGTACGTGCGCGCGTGTGTGCGTGCGTACGTTTGTGTGTACGCATTGTCTGCATATATTTGTCTCTCATTTTTCGCATCAGTCGGTCAATTAATCAATCGATTGATAGATTGTGCAATTGATTGACTGTTGCATACATTTCATTGGCCGTCCAGAACTGAAGGCCGTTACCTTGCTACAGTGACCTCTCTAAAGCCATCATCTTTGTTATACGCATCAGTTCGCTTCTTCAAGCCGTTCGTTGAGCCGTTGTACTCGTGATCGTCTGACCGCTAACTTCATTAGCAAGCCGATTATCAGCCTTATTCCCAGACACCAACCTTTCTAGACGTTGATTTTTCTGTGAACTGGATCACTATTCTGATATAACACAGGCACAATTGTACACACGAACACACAAGCGGGCATACACAAACACAGACACAGACTTGCGTGTACATACGGCTGTAAAGGTACATATAAAGCGCTTATACAAACAAAATATTCCAGAAACATATATAGAAACTCTCTCTCTCTCTCTCTCCTCTCTCTCTCTCTCTCTCCCCCTCTCTCTCTGTCTGTATGTCTGTCTGTTTGTCTGTCTGTCTGTCTCTCTCTCTCTCTCTCTCTCTCACACACAACACATGCACACGCATGCGCACACATTAATAGCTGAAATTCCGTCTCTATATTAAAGCTATCAAAAATTATATAGGACTCAGCAAAGAGTTCACTTTTATTCTTTAACTAAATGTTTTGCTTTTGATATCTATGTATGCATACATGCATGATTACATGTATGTATGTATGTATGTATGTATGTATGTATGTATGTATGTATGTATGTATGTATGTATGTATGTATGTATGTATGCATGCATGCATGTATGTATGTACGTACTATGTATGTATGTCATTAATCAGTTTTATTTCAAAATTTCTTGCCAATAGAAAAAGAGCCATTTTCTAATCTTGATCCAAGGCTCCCTCATTGAAATTCTACATGACACAGGGTATTTATTAGTATGTATTTATGTATGTATATGAATGTATGTATATGTGTGTTGTATGTATATTTGTATATTTATGTATGTATGTATGAATTATGTATGTATGTATGAATATGTATGTATGTATGTATGTATGTATGTATGTATGTGTGTATGTATGTATTTATGTATGTATGTATTGTATGTATGTATGTATGTATGTATGTTGTATGTGTGTATGTATGTAGTTACTATTTATGTATGTATTTATGTTGTATGTGTGTAATGTATTATTTATGTATGTATGTATGTATGTATGTAATGTAGTATGTGTGTATGTATGGTATTATGTTGTATGTATGTATGTATGTTTATGTGTGTATGTTGTATGTATGTATGTATGTATGAATGTATGTATGATGTATGTATGTATGTATGTATGTATGTATGTGGATGTATGTATGTATGTATGTATGTGTGTATGTATGTATATGTGCAGATTTGTATGTTTTGTTTTTTACGTATGCATGTATGTAAGTATGTATGCATATATATAATAATAATAGCCACACACATACACGCACATAAGCGTACTCACACTTTCACTGTTTTAGTCATTGAACTGCAATCCTGCTGTTGCACCGCCTTCATGAGTCTTTGCCAATTAAATAAACCCCAGTGAGTTTTGTCCGCTAATTACACAGATAGTCTCAGTTAATCGAAGTTCTTTAAATCGCACTATTTCATATATTAACTCTCCACCTCATTTACATTTTGCAAGATAGAACGCCCCACCCCCAACGACGTAATTTTCCCCCAGTCATACTGTTGATATTCCCATCTCTGGTTCATTGATTAGCTTTCAGTTAATTGTAATGGATGTAGGCATGTTATCCAGGCATATTGTGGGCCGTTTTCTACTTCATATTTTAAAGCATTTATTTATGTCCCGAGATCCACTTTGCCTTTCATCCTCCCTTAATCCCCATAGGCGCAGGAGTGGCTGTGTGGTAAGTAGCTTGCTAACCGACCACATGGTTCCGGGTTCAGTCCCACTGCGTGGCATCTTGGGCAAGTGTCTTCTGCTATAGCCCCGGGCCGACCAATGCCTTGTGAGTGGATTTGGTAGACGGAAACTGAAAGAAGTCCGTCGTATATATGTATATATATATATGTATGTGTGTGTATATGTTTGTGTGTCTGTGTTTGTCCCCCTAGCATTGCTTGACAACCGATGTTGGTGTGTTTACGTCCCCGTCACTTAGCGGTTCGGCAAAAGACACCGATAGATTAAGTACTGGGCTTACAAAGAATAAGTCCCGGGGTCGATTTGCTCGACTAAAGGCGGTGCTCCAGCATGGCCGCAGTCAAATGACTGAAACAAGTAAAAGAGTAATCGATTACAAGTCAAGTACTGACTGCTGCTGCTGTTGTTGTTGTTGTTGTTGTTAAGCAACAAGACGGGTAAGGGGGATTAGGTGATGGTCTAGGGCTTAGGGGCAGGAGACCCCAAACCTTGGAAGAAAAAAACTTTGGTCGTCTTGTTGCAGTCGAGAGTTCTTCGTTGACGCCCGACACCACTGGGAGGTGGCCCTCGAAGTCGCTGGAAAAGGAGATCTCCAGGTCCGTCCAAATTCTTGGACGGCTGCTGTTGTTGCTGATGTTACTGCTACCGTCGTTGTTGATGTTGTTCTTGGCGACGACGTCGACGTTAATCATGGTCATGATCATGATGACCATCATCATGATCACGATGACGATGATCAGTATGATGATAATGATGATGATGATGATGATGATGATGATGGTGATGGTGATGATGATGATGTTATTTAGCTCTATGTAGACTCTGGTTTAGCAGAACGTTGATCATATCCCAAAAGTGGCTGAATAGGGAAAATAGAATTTTCATTTATGGATGTTACCATATCTTAGCTGAGTAGGTTAGACCTGATTCAGCATATCTATGATCTTAGCAACGTACTTAAACAACAACAACAACAACAACAAAATTGTTCAAAGACAATTGAGAGTGATTTGAGGAGGACTATGCCTTTTTACTTTAGCCTCGGGGTGAACAAAGACTTGTGAGTGGATTTGGTAGACGGAAACTGAAAGAAGCCCGTCGTATATATGTATATGTATATATAGCCAGGAACAGTCTTCGCTACATTTGCGGTACCTGCCAGAGAGAGTGTTTGTCCAGGATAGGACTACACAGCCACAGCAAGAAATGTATCAGGACATGGCCGGACTGGACTATTTTAAGCGCAACTCCATTGTCTCCCGAGACAAAAAGGATGCCAACAATATATATATATATATATATATATATATATATATATATATGTGTGTGTGTGTGTGTGTGTGTGTATGTGTGTATGTGTGTATGTGTGTGTGTGTGTGTGTGTGTGTTTGTGTCTGTGTTTGTTCCCCTCATCATCGCTTGACAACCGATGCTGGTGTGTTTACGTGCCCGTCATCTAGCGGTTCGGCAAAAGGCACCGATAGAATAAGTACAAGGCTTACAAAGAATAAGTCCTGGGGTCGATTTGCTCGACTAAAGTTGGTGCTTCAGCATGGCCACAGTCAAATGACTGAAACAAGTAAAAGAGTAAAAGTGAAAGAGAAAAGAGTAAAAATGTGGAAGTAATTAATACACTATGCTGAATGTAATTTGACACGCACGGCCATAGAGATTAAAACTTCTTCGACGCCGTTAAAATACAGATAAAACTATTGTGTAGAAGTAACACCATTGGATTAAGTAGAGTTACCGTGCAGGTTAACTCCCGATACTTTATGTTCTGGACTAAAATCTCACCAGTTCAACTTTGCTCATCATTCTTTCGAGGTCGATAAAATGAAGTACTGCATTTTCCGGCATATAAGTCGAAACATGTAGTGTAAACATTCAAACATCGTCCCTAACTTTTCAAAATCTGCTGAATTTCACATGGAATTTTTCGTCCTCCAAAGTCGTCTTAGTGTATAAGCCAACCTACCTTTTTTGAGTGTGAATTTTGGTCTGAAAAATTCGCCTTATACACCGGAAAACATGATAACAATCAAGTACTGTCACCTATGGTATTGATAAAACCACTCTCTCAAATGTCAGCCATGTACCCATATTGGAAACAATTATTAGTGTTGTTGTCTTTAGTGAAGTAGTCCTATGATAAAAAAAATATTCTATCTCTTCCGTCTTGATTTCGTTATAGATACAGTGAATTCAAAATCATATGATCATTGCGTTTTTTTATTTTTATGACAGTTGATGCAAAAGAAATTTTGCAGCTATTTCTAACTTGTAAGTCGTCCACATAGAAGATCACACATTTGCTTTCTTGCTTTCATTGGAGTTATTTTATAGTGATAGGGTGATTGGTAGAATCATTAGAACATCAGAAAAGAAGTACCTTGTAGTACCTGTTCCGTTACCTTGCACTTTAGTTTCGAACCTTGTCGAGGTCAACTTTGCTTTTCAGCCATTCGGTATCGAAAAATATATAGCACTAGTCAAGCGCTATCAACTTAACCCTCCCCTTCAAATTTATGGCCTTGTGTCTTAATCAGAAAAAAAGGGTTGGTTATGGGAGTGGTGTAGCTGACATTCTTGTAACTACTTGTCTTTTGTCGCAGTACTTGATGGAGTTAGCGGTACTTTAGCTTGATTGATTATCGCTGCTACAGGTACTGTGGTAATTTTGGCACTGATCATAATGATGACGATGATGATGATGATGATGGTGGTGGTGGTGGTGGTTGTGGTGGTATCATTATACCGTTTTTACTTCAACCAGTTGTAATATCATCAATATTGCTGTCGTAGTTGTTACTGTTGTAGCTATTAGATTTCGCTCGGAGAAGTCTCTTCTTCTTCACCACTCCAATACTTTATATACGATTATTGCCTGGTGTGCAGTCTTAATTTGCCACCAACCAGAGAAAGCTCAGATCAGCATTAACCAGCAAAACATTTTTAGACAGCAAATTCTTCTTCTTTTTCCTCTTCTTCTTTCTTTTCTTCTTCTTTATCTTTTCTCTTCTTCTTCTTCTCTTCTTCTTTTCTTTTCCTTCTTCTTTTTCCTTTTTCTTCTTCTTCCTTTTCTTTTCTTTCTTTTTCTTCTTCTTCTTCTTCTTCTTCTTCTTCTTTCTTCTTCTCTTCTTCTTCTTCTTCTCCTTCTTCTTCTTCTTCTCTTCTTCTTCTTCTTCTTCTTCTTCTTCTTCTTCTCTTCTTCTTCTCTACTTTCTTCTTCTTCCTTCTTTTCTTCTTCGTCTTCTTCTTTGTTCTTCTTCTTCTTCTCTTCTTCTTCTCTATCTCTTCTTCTTTTCTTTCTCGTCCTACTACTTCCCTCTTCTTGTCTTTTCTTCTTCTTCTTCTTCTCTTCTTCCTTACTATTATTATTATTATTATTATTATTATTATTATTATTATGAATGTATTTAAGAAACTTTTTATGCTTCCAGGTATTCTGCGTCATATCGACTTTTGTCTACTGAGTTTGTCTAAAACGTTGCTGATGTATCCAACTTTAATGGAAGAAGCCCCACCCACCTAACAAAAAAAAACCCCAAAAAGACAAACTACCAACTGACACACGTCACCGCTCTTATCCGCCAATCCGAACAAATTTACTGACAAAAAAGAAAAGTACATAAAAAACGTGTATTGATTCTTTTTTTTGTTTTTAATTTTTGTATTTTTTTTTATCCATAACCTATATTAAGTTAGAGACTTCATTTCATTTTTTTTTTCTTCTTTTCTCCCGCCGAAAATTGTATTTTCCGCCATATTTCGTAGTCTCGTTATGTCTGTCATACTGTTATATTACTGTGAAATTTCTTCTTCTTTTTCTTTCTTTTCTTTTTTTTTTTTTCATTTAAGAAAACACAAAACAAAAAAAAAATTAATGAAAATCGATGGCGACTAAATATGTGTAAAATGGAATAATAATAATAATAAAAATAAGAATATAATAATGATAGAAAGAATGATAATAATAATAATAGATAAGAAGAAGAAGAAGAAGAAGAAGAAGAAGAAGAAGAGAAGAAGAAGAAGAAGAGAAGAAAGAAGAAGATGATGATTGAAGAAGAAGAAGAGAAGAAGAAGAAGAAGAAGAAGAAGAAGAGACGAAGGAAGAGAAAAAGAAGAAGAAGAAGAAGAAGAAGATCCCGGTGCAAACCTTGTTTAAGCAACAACGGGCAAGATTTTAATTAGAAAGACATTTTGGAATTTAGCTACTACAAATATTTTAAATTTTTACTCTGCTTTTCTTGTATTTGTTTAAAAATTCTTAAACGATGGCATCCATTAATGAAGAATAATTCCTATTTACTTCTTACGAAGGAATATAGGAATTTATAATGCTGGCACGTGTTGCTCTTTTTTGCTGTAAAACTCAAAGTCAGTCTTATTTAGCACACATATATTCAAAGGTGTTCTTACCGTGTCATTCTGCCAATTGTTTTCATACATTTTCTAAGATTACTTTAACCAACATACCCTTCACTTTTCGAAAAGGTAAGATGCCATTTATGGGAGATTTCGCTTCTGTTTCGATCGAATTAAGCGACCGTGTAGAGGCTCCTTCGCTTGTTTTTTTTTCTTTTTTAATAAGACGTAAATAACGGGAGTAAATTTAAAAGCCTCATATTTTTGCTCTGTCTTTAATTAACAGTTTACTCTACAGTACAATCTAGTTTTTATGAAATGAAATGATTTGGCTAGAATCGTTTTCTTCTTTGTTGGAAAGAAAACTTGAACCGATCACATGGCCACAGTCAAATGAATGAAACAAGTAAAAGAGTAAAAGAGTAAGCAAAAGTCAACTTAAAGGACGGACGAACGTTCTTTGTTATTTTTTTTTGAGAATAACAAAATAAATAGCAGTCACTTACAGGGCACAAATAATGATGAAAGACACGGTATCGCGAACATTAGTAACAACACCAGTTATCCGAGGGACAGAATTTGGTCTAGGAGACATCCATCATCGCTTTGACTTTAAGAGAACCCCCCACCCCAAAAAAAAAAGAAAGCCAAAGCAAGTATTGTTGCTGAAGAAATTCCATGCTGACTAAAATATATCTAATTTTGGCACGAGATTAGCAATTCTGAAGCAAGCGGATGTCGATTACACCGACTACCGTGCTCAACTGGTACTTATTTTAACGATACCAAGAGAATTAAAAGCAAAGTCAACCTCAGCAGCGCTTGAACTAAAAAGTTTAAAAAGCCTGAAGAAATGATGCAAAATATTCTATCCGGTGCAGTAATGACTCAGTCAGTTCGTTGCTTTTTCCTAACTAAAATATTAAAATAAAACGTTGATACACTCTGTATCTTCTCGAGGATTACAGTAAGAGTGCACGTGTCTGGGGGAAAAAAATTACACGGTAATTTAATGAACAAGCAGTTCAGTTGATTAAGCAACGACGGAGATCAACTTTCTGTCTAAGAACATTGAATCTCCACGAGGCTTCGGCGGAATGGGAGGGGCAAACCCTGCTGTATTCTTTCACCACAGCTTTCTCTCACTCTTTCTTCCTGTTTCTGTTGTACCAGTATTTCAAAGGGGCCAGCCTTGTCACACACTGTGTCACGCTGAATCTCCCCGAGAACTACGTTAAGGGTAGAGTGCTCAGCCACTTGCACGTTAGCTTCACGTGCAGGGTGGAACCCATGCCATCGTAACCGACGGAGTGCCACGATATATATATTTATTTTATCTAGTTTCAGCTCACGAGCTGTGGCCATGCTGGGGCACCGCCATATATATATATTTGTATGTCCATTGTGTAGGCATTGTGCATATTTGTTTGTGACTGTGCGGGGTTACCGACTTCGAGAACCATTAATGTGCATACAAGCGTTTTAGAATAACCGGGAAGCAAGAATGTGAAATGAAAGTGCATGTTACTTCTAATAACCGATGAGGCTGGCGATGATGACAAAACGATGATGACAAGAAAGACGCTCACGATGATGATGATGATGATGGCGGTGGTGATGATTGTGTTGGTGGCGGTGAAGATTCTGATTATGGTAGCAGCAACGACGATGACGACGATGGCGATGACTATGATGATGATGAGGGTGACTATGACGATGGTGATGATGGTGACGACGGCGATATGATGATGGGGAAAATGATTCTGATGAAGATGGTGATGATGAGGAAGAGGACGGTGATGACGCGACGACGACGACGACGATGGTGGTGAGGATGATGATGATGGTGATGATGATGATGATGGTAATAACTTGAGATGGAGAGCGATGGATGTGGTGGTACAAGAGATTCATGTGAACTCAAAAGATAATCCTCTCTAAGATAACACGAATGGAACTCAAGCGAATTGATATAGATGCTGGGATTAATCTACTTTGAGAATAAATACTTGCGATTGTTCTAGTTTCCAGCGTAATTAATCAATAACGCTTCCTTGCCTAGTAGTAGTAGTGGTGGTGGTGGTAGTAGTAGTAGTAGTAGTAGTAGTAGTAGTAGTAGTAGTAGTGGTAGTAGTAGTAGTAGTAGTAGTAGTAGTAGTAGTAGTAGTAGTAGTAGTAGTAGTAATAATAGTAGTAGTAGTAGTAGTAGTAACAGCAGCAGCAGCAGTAGTAGTGATGGTGGTGGTGGTGGTAGTAGTAACAGCATCAGCAGCAGTAGTAATGGTGGTAGTGGTAGTAGTAGTAGTGGTAGTAGTAGTAGTAGTAGTAGTAGTAGTAGTAGTAACAGCAGCAGCAGTAGTAGTGGTAGTGGTGGTGGTAGTAGTAGTAGTAGAAGTAGTAGTAGCGACAGGAGCGGCAGTAGTAGTAGTAGTAATAGTAGTAGTATTAATAGTAGTAGTAGTAGTAGTAGTAGTAGTAGAGTAGTAGTAGTAGTAGTAGTAGTAGTAGTTGAAATTGTGGCAACTGTAACAATTCTGGTGCATACTGCTGCTGCTGCTGTTCCCAATGATAATAGTGATGCAGATGTTGCTATTGTTGCTGTTGATGATGATGATGATGACGACGACGACGATGATGACGGCGATGAGAGTGATAGTGACTGAAAAACTGGTTATGATGGATGTTAAGGATCATGATGTTGTTGGTGTTCGGGGTGTTGATGACGACAACACAAAGAAGAATTAGTAAAAAGAAAAGGAAAGAAAAGATAAAAAAGATTAATAAATAAAGAGGAAAAAAAAAATTTAAGAAATCGCAGCGGAGATGAATAATGAAAAAGAAGGAAAAAAAAATCGGAGTCTGCAGTTCACACGCACGCACGCACACGCACACACACACACACCACACACACACACACACACACACATCAACGTCAATCCTGCTAAAAATCTATTCCGTCACATTATGTTGGAAAGAAGTTCATCGAAATGGAATTTGAAGAGAACAAAGAACAAAGAAGGGAGGGTGAGAGATGGGGAGGAGAGAGAGAGAGAGAGAGAGAGAGAGAGAGAGAGGAGAGAGGGAAAATGAAAGTGGTTTGTGAAGTGAAAGAAAACCAAAATAATCTATCACCCGTTCCCTTTGTTTTAATCCATATCTGTCTGTCTATCTATCTAACTATCTATTCTATTCTATTATATTCTATTTTATAGATACTTAAGTACAAGTTGGCAGTAAGAAACAGTAGGGAAAATACAAGTACTCAATGTATATGATAGAGTGTAATTATTCTGTTCGGCTGAAGCCATATAACTTTATTCGGTTCAACGTGTGAAGCCTTCCACAAACGACAATTTAAAATGGCCGATAAAATACGAACAGATATCTATGTGAAGCAGTGGGATAAAACAAACATAGACATTTCCTTTTGGTTAAACTGAGAATCACGTTAAATCCAATAACCACACTAATAATTTTCGAAATGTGTTAAAAATGCATTTAATTCCTTAAATTTTCTAGCAACCACATAAGCCAATACGATTTTGAAGGAAATGTTCGGAGTAAACCATTACTAGATAAATGGAAGCACTCTGTCGGTTACGACGACGAGGGTTCCGGTTGATCCGATCAACGGAACAGCCTGCTCGTGAAATTAACGTGTAAGTGGCTGAGCACTCCACAGACACGTTTAACCTTAACGTAGTTCTCGGGGATATTCAGCGTGACACAGAGAGTGACAAGGCCGGCCCTTTGAAATACAGGTACAACAGAAACAGGAAGTAAGAGTGAGAGAAAGTTGTGGTGAAAGAGTACAACAGGGATCACCACCATCCCCTGCCGGAGCCTCGTGGAGCTTTTAGGTGTTTTCGCTCAATAAACACTCACAACGCCCGGTCTGGGAATCGAAACCGCGATCCTATGACCGCGAGTCCGCTGCCCTAACCACTGGGCCATTGCGCCTCCACACTAGATAAAACAATGCATTCAAATGAGAAAAGCAACCCCTATTACATACAAGTAAATAACGAGACAAAAGGTTCAGTCATACCGTTATAGAAAACTGTATTGAACCCCTTAACTTACGGAAGTCGTATTTAATACTCGAGAATTACGATAATAACTTTATAGAGAAGCCTAAATGAAAGCTAATTAATCTCCTGAAAAGCGAATGAGCTCAATCAGTAATATTTAAACTGATTTGGTAATTAAAAGAACTGAGCAAATTACGAACTTAACATAATGGAAATAGTATCGAAGACAAGTCAACTATAGATTCAACCAGTTCGATACTGTGGAAATCTACCAATTCACCTGTAACAGTCTTCTGTAAACTGAGAGTATAATCTTTATATATAAAAGAGAGGTTGTGTGCTGTCTGTCTCATACGATTTAGATTCCTAACTACTCCCACATTTTGCGGTGCAGTTTAACCAAAACCGGGTATCTTATAGTCGTGATTCATATACCCTTCTGGGTATTAGCGCGCGTCTACGATGAGTCTACGATTTAAAAAAAAGATTACCATCATTTTTTCCATTTTAGTGCATTTTTTTCGCTATTATATAAGGGAAGTAACTCTCTAAAAATGTCTACGATGAGTCAACGATTTAAAAAAAAAATTACCATCACTTTTTTTCCCATTTTTAATGCATTTTTTTGCTATTTTTTGGCTATAACTCTCTAAAAATGCTTATATAGTTATTTCCCTTACAAACCCGAGCGACGCCGGGCGTTACTGCTAGTAAAATATAAAGATTTAAATATTCCATTACTCAGTGTAATAGATACATAATAGTTACGAAGCGAGAGGAAAAAACACTCATGTCTTCTCCTTTCCTAACAACATAAATATAAAACTACAACCAAAATGTCAAGCAGTGTTGTATTCACTGTCATCTGGTATTCTATGGCGTACCTTATAAATCAAAGTTATTGTTTCACTACTTCATAGGATAGTTAAAATACAGTAACGACAAAATATAACAAGATATAAAATGAAAACACAAACACATCTGAAAATGAACAATGTGCATATATTCCACATTCAAGCGTCGTACTTTATGCTGCCTAGATACCTCACACCAAGTCTGTACTTAGTTCTATGAGATAAAACCGCAAAAAACATCCTCCAATGTGGTTATCTTTATATATAAAAGTGAAGTTGTGTGTCTGTCTCCTACGATTTAGATTCCTAACTACTCCCACATTTTGCGGTGCAGTTTAACCAAAACCGGGTATTTTATAATCGTGATTCATATCGAGCCTGTCTGGGTATTAGCGCGCGTCTACGATGAGTCTACGATTTTAAAAACAATTTACCATAATTTTTTTTCATTTTAATGCATTTTTTTCGCTATTATATAAGGGAAGTAACTCTCTAAAAATGTCTACGATGAGTCAACGATTTAAAAAAAAATTTACCATAATTTCTTTTCCATTTTTAATGCATTTTTTTGCTATTTTTAGGCTATAACTCTCTAAAAATGCTTATTTAAACCCGAGCAACGCCGGGCGATACTGCTAGTACCAAATAAATTAATCTTTATAAGCGTCGGCATTTGTCCGTTTGTCTTTATACAATTTCGCTGGAAACCCAGATGCAACCCACCTTTTGGAGTAAAACAAGAATGATTCAAATAAACGTGTGTAAAGAGAGTGGCTGTTGAAATTGATAAGTTAGGCAGGAGAGTTAGTGTGAGGCACTAAAACGTTGCCAGTTGCTCACGTCACTGAGATTTTATATCTTGTTCAGTTTTTCTTTAATCTCTGTCTCCCACACAATTTATTGTTTTATATCTAAATTTCTTTATATTTTAAAAGTATTCAGATTTTATGCTTTATAAACCGAGCAGCTAAATTTTATAATATTTGAATATATTTCGAATTTATAAAAATTTATATTTCCACAGAGTGTAATGCGTGAATGTTTTAGAAAAGAAAAAAAAAATTAAGTTGGTTATTTTTTTAAAGGTATGATTTTTCGAAATAAGACATTTTGATAATGGCATTGTCTATACATGTTCAATAAAATATAGTTGTCTCCAGTATGATTGTAGATACTGGTAGAGCACTTTTAGAACATTAGGTTTATCAATTTGTGTCGCAAGATTTCCTAGTGACATATAGAACTAACGGGACACTTAGACAGATCACAGAGGCTACACACATAGCAGTAGACAGACCGAACCTCAATAGAAAACACGAATAGGACTGTAACACACACTACCACACTACACATATGACTAAAGACAGATGAGAAGAGAAGAGAGAGAAAAATCGTAAATAATACATAGATACATACAGGGTAATATACGCACAATAGACATATATGCACTTACCTGTGATACATATAAGAAATACAGAATGATAAAAAATAATACATAAATAAATAAATAGATAAATAAATAAATATATTTGTCAAGAACTTGTGATAAATAAAAGAAATATAGATAAAATATATAAATAAATAAATTTCTATAAAGGGCACGGATACAAACAACCCTACGAAGCGAACTCATGCACACACGCAAGAAATTTCACGGACGGCCACAAGAATATCAACAACACGAATAATAACGACAGCAGTAGCGGTGGCGACTACGATGGCAATAACTACACCAACAACAACTACCACGATGGCAACACCGTGGGCGAACACACAAACACAGAGAGATAGAGGAACTGTACCAAATTTTCGGGTGTTAGGTCAGCAGCAGCACAAAGGGGTGAGAAGTTGGGGTTGAGGGGAAGGTCATACTGCTGCTAAGGACAATGACACACACACAAACATACACACACAAACACCGACGCAAACGCATGCGCCCATAAGGATGCACATCTTGGAAGAACAGAATGGCGTAAGCGGAACAAGAGCACACACGAAAACGAAAAATGTCGCTGAAGAGGTCACAGATGTGTGACGAAAGATTTTCGGACAATGGACATGAGGTAAATAAATAAAAAATAGAACAGTAATAAACGAATGAAGAACAAATATATAGTGCAGCTGTTTATTTGTCAAAAAAAAAAGCAAACATAAAAATGACCATCCTGAAATACAACAATACTTTTAGAACATTTAAATGTAAAATAGGGAAAAGATAAATTATCGTCTATGTTTTGAAACCGTGTACTAAATTCTTGAGTTTTACATAGAAAATTTTAATTACTATTCATATCTGGGACGAGGTATTTGTTTGATTAATATGTTATGGTCTCAGTTCCATGACGGCATGCAAGCACGTGTGACATTGGGTGGTGATCAATCTGATTACTTCAACGTTCAAGTCGGTGTTAAACAAAGCTGTGTGTCCTGGTTCCTGTCCTCTTCAATGTGGCTGTGACCTTACTATCTCGCTACGACCTCAACCCCAAAGATAGCATTTCAATTCGATATCGACATTTCGATCAAACAAAATTCAACGAACTTAAAACAAAATTATCACCATAATCGTCGTCGTCGTCGTTGTCCTCGACGTTTTTGGCATCGTCATCGTCATTCTGTTCTCGTAGTTGTTGGTCCTCTTGTTGTTATTATTATTCTCATCATCATCACCCTCCTCCTCCTCCTCCTCATCATCATTATTATTATTATTATTATTATTATTATTATTATTATTATTATTATTATTATTATATATTTTATTATTATTATCATTATTATTATTATTATTATTATTATTATTAATGTATTTAAGAAACTTTTATGCTTCCAGGTATTCTGCATGATATCGACTTGTGTCAACTGAGTTTGCCTAAAACGCTGCTAATGTATCCAACTTTATGGAAGAGACCGCACCCGCCAATAAATTCCGCCAAGGTTGACTTTGCCTTTCATCCTTTCAGGGACGATAAGATAATTACCAGTTGAAAACTGGGGTCGATGTAATTGACTCATTACCTCCCCTAAAATTGCTGCCCTTGTGGCAAAGTTTGAAATTATTATAACTATTATTATTATTATTATTATTATTATTATCATTATTATTATTATTATCATCATCATCATCATTATTATTATTATTATTATTATTATTAAGGCGAAGAGCTGGCAGAAGCGTTAGCAGGCTGGGTGAAATGCTTAGCGTAATTTCGTCTGCCGCTACGTTCTGAGTTCAAATTCCGCCGAGGCCGACTTCACCTTTCATTCTTTCGGGGTTGATAAATTAAGTACTAGTGAAACACTGGGTTCGATGTAATCGACTAACACCCTCCCCCAAATTTCAGGCTTTGTGCCTATAGTAGAAAGGATTATTATTATTATTACTATTATTATTATCGGGCTAAAGACTTAGCAGCATTTCATCCGTTTTTCCGTCCTGAGCTCAAATTCCGATGAGGTCGACTTTGCCTTCATCCTTCGGGGTCGATAAAATGTGTACCAGTTGTGTACTGGGGTCAATGTAATCGACGTACCTTTTTCCCTCGAAATTTCAGTTCTTGTACCTACAGTAGAAAGTATTATTATTATTATTATTATTATTATTATTATTAGTAGTAGTAGTAGTAGTAGTAGTAGTAGTAGTGGCCGCAGCAGCAATAGTATATGATATATATAAATATTCTCCCTCTCTCTCCCCCTCTTCTCCTCTCTCTCTTTCTATTATATACATATATATATATATATATATATATACTATATATATATATATATATATATATATATATATATATATATATATGTATTGTATGTATGTATGTATGTATGTATGTATGTATGTTTGTTTGTATGTATACGAAAGATCGAAAGAGGATTTCTGAAACAAGCAATAGGAGGTAACGCCCATTTGAAAATTTTCCAGTGTCGAATTCCCCATTTGCATTGAATTGACCGTTTTGATTTTACCCCCCACCCCTCACCCAAATACCTTATACAGAACACACTACCAACTGCAAGTGAAATTATACGATGTAACTGATACGATGATAACAGATAAACCACACCCTGCAATCGACAACTAAAACACGGATATATAGATTTATTGTTCACGTACTTGGATGTTCTATTAAACCCTAAGGTAAGCTAAACGCAACTTCCTGAAGCAAAAACATGACAACGTTTCTTCTGCCTCGTTGATATTAGTTGCAAGAAGGGAATTTCAAATGCATTGGTTGCTGTAACGGAAGAACTCGTGTAACACACAAACCAGAATACATACATACATACAAGGAACACCCTGGAACAATTAGAAACATATTGTTTACTCCCTTGCACATGGATTTATTATGCAAGCAAGCATACACGCACGTAGATATGTATGTATGTATGTATGTATGTATGTATGAATGTATGTATGTACGTATGTATGTATGTATGTATGTATGTATGTATGTGTGTGTGAGTGTGTGTATGTATGTATGAATGTATGTATGTATGTATGTATGTGTGTACGTATGTGTGTGTATGTATGTATGCATGTGTGTATGTATGTATGAATGTATGAATGTATGTATGTATGTATGTATGTATGTATGTATGTATGTATGAATGTGTGTATGTATGTATGTATGTATGTGTATGTATGTATATGTGTATGTATGTGTGTATGTATGTATGTATGTATGTATGAATGTATGTATGTATGAATGTATGTATGTATGTATGTATGTATGAATGTATGTATGTATCTATGCATGCATGTACG
>NC_043000.1:155628424-155658424 GCF_006345805.1 Octopus sinensis | reverse complement strand
GACTCCTCCTGTTGTGAATTTGCAGCGAAAATAAGTAATTTGTGCGTAATGAGTTTGAACCAATCGACTAAACGCTCCGTGTCGTATATGAAAGTAAAAAGGATTTTAGTCTTTCGTTAAGCAAAAGAAATCAATACATGAAAACAGAATTGTTTAAAAAAAAGAGTGTGAATGCTGTCATTATATTGAGATGCTAGACACAAGCAGTAGAGAGGTGGATTCAATGTCTTGATATCTTGTTTACTGCTACACACTTCTAAATCCGATCGCAGTAGTTTTTAATCAATCAGAGCCGATAAAATAAATAGCTGTTGAGTACTTTAGTTGAATCGATCGATTGTATTAAAAAAAAAAGCTTAATTCACGCGTAGTCGTCAGTTAAAGAATACCGAGAATAACTTCATAACATGACTAAGATTGATTAATTTAAACGGTTGACATCTCCCACTTGCAAGTCTATAATCTGGCAAAACACCCCAGTTATAAATAATGGAGCTTGAAGCGGGATTAGAGTTACCAGATGACCGTATCCACTGGGTCCAAGCATTCACACCAAGTCAACTTTCTCTCCTCTGTCGCAGAGACCCTTAAAAAGGGCATAGATGTCGCCTTCCTTCTTGTAACTAAGGCAAAATAAAGCGAATTCAAAGATCTAGTTTTCAACAACGTGACAATATTAATAATATATAATGCAAGAGCTGACTGAATATGTCCGTCATAGGAAATACTAATTTCATTGCTTAACTGAGCTACAATTTTACTGTTATAGGAAAACAGAGGAGGTAATATGCGATTGTGATTGTTGCATAAAATGCTTTCATCTACAGCATTAATCACGTTGGAAAATATATGAATCTTGTCTCTTTCCTCCCATAACTCTAAATTATGAAATCCTTTCAGTGATATATTATCAATATAACGAGGACACTGGATACATCATTCTTCATTATATTGGCTAATAATAATACATTGTTGATTTAAACGTGAACTGGATCAAGAACGATAGAAAATTACATGGATAGTTTAATTTATTATGTAGGCACAATACTTTCAGATTTACAGGGGAATATACAATAAAGTGAGATTTTGTGACGCGTTCGAAATTGGCTACGGCTAAGAATCGAAGCTGATTCGTTAGACTCGATTCATCGATAGCTTACATCTGTGCCACTCGACAAGTTGTTGTTTTATTACTTGTAAATGATTTCAGAACATATGAAAAAGAAAAATCGTTAAACGAAGTTATAGCAGTAGCAGTAGTAGTAGTAGTAGTAGTAGTAGTAGTAGTAGTAGTAGTAGTAGTAGTAGTATAGTAGTAGTAGTAGTTGTAGTTGTAGTGGCAGTAGTAGTAGTAGTAGTAATAGTATTAGTAGTATTAGTATTAGTAGTAGTAGTAGTAGTAGTAGTAGTAGTAGTTGTAGTAATAGTGGTAGTAGTAGTAGTATTTATTAGTAATAGTATTAGAAGTAGTAGTAGTAGTATTAGTAGTAGTAGTAGTAGTAGTAGTAGTAGTAGTATTAGTAGTAGTAGTAGTAGTATTAGTATTAGTAGTAGTAGTGGTAGTAGTAGTAGTAGACGACTTGCGCGAAAGCATATGAACTATCCCTCGGGGATAAACACAAAGTGTACATATTGGAGTTGGGTGGGTTGAGGTTTCGTACCGCTAGGTGGCGTTAGCGTAGCGTGTAAAGCGGTGTCGTGTATCATTGCAAGGATTTCTCGCAACGCAGTCTGTTGTCGCCATTGCTTCCGTGTGATGAGTTTTCAATTTACAGCCAGTCCATTTACACAAGAGTCACAATTTAAACAACAGAATATATTAGATTGGGTCAAAGGAGAAATGGATGTAATTAAATCTCAATGGTATTTCTCTTCTAATATTTCGTTATTTCCCATTTATTCACATTCTCTTTATTGAACAATGTCTGGCTTTAATATCTTCATACTTCGACAATGAAACGTAGTTTTTCCAAAATGTCCACCCATTAGCATAGACCGGTGAATTGTAAATGAAAACGGTACAAATACAATGGTGTGTTTGAATAGGCACAACGCAACTTTTATCGAGTGGGAGGTACAGCGAAATAAAAATTTCTTCTGTAATGTAAGGCACATTTCATAAGATGCCGCGCGTATAATCGATTGGACATATTCTGGGGGAGTGAGCGATAAATACCTTCAGGGCACGACTCTCTATAACCTAATTTATCAGACACTCACTAACCTCACTGTTTTATCTACCATCTACTTAAACTGAAAAACTGAGAAACAGGTGGTGGAGGAGGAGCACACTACATTTTACTATTCACAATCGGCAGCAAGTCAGACGGAAGATAACAGTGGGCAGCTGCACAGGTTGTTGTAAATGATGAAACACTGAGACAGATATTACGATGTATTGGGAATAAGTGGATTCAGAAGAAGCAAATCGAGTTTGGGAAGTAAGTATACTGTAATACCAGTTGTTGTTGCTGTTGTTGTTGTTAAGCAACAAGACGGCGAGTTGGCAGAACAGTTAGCATGCTGGGCGAAATGCTTAGCGGTATTTCGTCTGTCGTTACGTTCTGAGTTCAAATACCGCCGAGGTCGACTTTGCCTTTCATCCTTTCGGGGTCGATAAATTAATTACCAGTTACGCACTGGGGTCGATGTAATCGACTTAATCCCCCTGTCTGTCCTTGTTTGTCCTCTCTGTGTTTAGCCCCTTGTGGGCAGTAAAGAAATAAGAAACAAGACGGATAGGGGTGATTAGGTGATGGTCTAGGGCTTAGGGGCGGGAGACCCCAGACCATGGAAAAAACAAACTTTGGTCGTCTTGTTGTAGTCGAGGGCTCTTCGTTGACGCCCGACACCACTGGGAGGTGGCCTTCGAAGTCGCTGGAAATGGAGATCTCCAGGTCCAAATTCTTGGACGGCTGTGATACTAGTTGTAAGTATATTGTGATACCAGTTGGGTTAACATGGAAGAAAACTGAGGGAGAGTTTTTATCTTGGATGAAATAAGGACTGTTAAAGGAGTTGCTGTATTCTGAAAAATCAGGAAAGGAAGAATTTCCACTTTAATTTTATTTTAGGAATAAAATACTTAATTCTACGTCTTGTGGATTTCAACGAGGGGTAAAAAATTAGTGAATCCAGGGAATATGTTCAAGTGAAAGTGGAGTAGTACTAGAATGTTTTCAGAATCAGTCCTTATAGTAAAAGCAGAGTAGAGAAAAAAGTGTGAAGAAGAAAGAGATAGTCAAATAGGTAGAGACAAAGTCAAAGTGTTAGCTAGACAACAGATATCACACAACTAGCGGAAGAGTGAGTATCTGGCGAACAAATGTCACTGAAGATGTTGAGTCTTAATGTGTGCAGAAAGAATATTCCCTTAAGGTGGAAGCTTGCCACGTAAAATAAAGTCTGAAGGGGTTTTGATTCTATATTATTAATACTTAATATATTAGCAGATCTACATAAGAGGTTGTGTTGAAAATCTCACTGGTTCCATAAATCGGTAGGTAGCTGTTATCAGAATAATAGATTTAAACGATATACGTGAATGAGGGATTTTGTAATGTCCAATAGAAGTGTAGTGGATTAATGTTAACTCGAAGTAAATGCTGGTGACGGAGGAGTCATAAAGATAGTAGATAGGGAAAGCGCTTGGCGAAAACAGCAAACCTAACAAATCTTTAACTGATAAAGCCTTGCCACTTCCCAGATAAAGGCCTGCTGCGTATAGAGTATTGCCTGTGTAAATCAGATGAGCAGAAGTGGTGGCAGATCATATATTCGATATTATATACATATCACCTGAAGATGTAAACATACGACTCGGTCTGAATTTTCAGAACATTAATTACCTAGCCATTTCACCCCGATAATTATAAGGACAACTTCGATTTTTTTTTATTCATCTCCTTATATATTTGAACATTAGTGAGAAATTGAAGATATACTTTCTTAAACCGAGAAATCATATGATAAAAATGATAAGTTGGGAGACTTCAAATGAAATTTAGAAAGACAGAAATTATTTTTGTCTACATCGGAACAAAATTCCGAGAGAAATACCATAGTTAATTTAGCTTTAGTTATTAACTTTTTCGAAGGCGGCGAGCTGGCAGAATCGTAAACACGCAGGACAAACTGATTTGCAGTATTTTTACTGGCTTTACGCTTCGAGTTCAAATTCGACTTTGCTTTTCACCCTTTCGGAATCGATAAAGAGTACTGATTGAGCACTGGGCACACACATTTATTTATAATCATAGTATCTGCGGTAAATGCAGCGAGGCAAGTAGCAAAAATACCAATACCACACAATTCAGAAAGGTCCTGATGGAGAATGGCAATCCATAATCTTTTACTAAACGCCAAGGCATCACCAGATTACTAAACAAAATCAACATATCCAAGGATAATATGAACTTTTTGAAAATGCTACACTTTAATGAAAAAAAAACAAAACAATTGCGGCAATGAGCCGTGTGATCCGTTTGGATGGATTAAATATACGATTGGAATCCGAACCTTCTCTGAAGAGACTCCTACCTGAAATCAAGCTAAGACAAAACAACGTCATACAGTTTGCTCGGGTTAAATTTGACAGTTTGTATAAAAGGAAAGGAAAACACAATACCCCATTCAAAAATAATATTTAAATAAAATAAAAAAAAATATGAATTAGAATATTGACTTGGAGATAACAGTTTACTCTAAGTAACCGCCCTCGGCTTCCACTACGGCCTCATGACGATTCCGGAACCTGGTGCATGCGTTCCTCACAGTGTTCTTCAGAAGGTCTTCGAACAGCTCCTTTATCTTGGCCACCTGCTCTGATTTGGTGTTGCAGACAGAGAATCTGATGTATTTTCAGCCGAGCCACACACAGTAATCCATTGGTTTGTAATCGGGGGAATTAGAAAGCCAGAAACAGGGGCTGGTGAAGTTGTAGAAATTCTCCGACAACCCTTTCTAACTTTTCCGAAGGTATGGTAAGGAGCCGAATCCTGTAGCCACATATATGGCGTTCCAGTAGCAACCTTTCCATCCAGGGATTGACTACAGCAGCTTCACATAGCTGTCCGAATTGAGAGTGGGACCCTGTTCAAGGATATGGGGATGGATTCCAGCTTGCGGATGCATTCACAACGCCTGCTGTATCCCTTCCTGCGGGCCACGGCTCCCTACTTTCCGTTGCACTTGTGCATGTCACGCCTCACAGCCTTACACCAAGCAGTTCCAGAAAAAAAGGAAGATACAAAAATCATTAAATTTAGCTCGAACACCCTGTATGGACACTGCCCAACTTCACGATCAAAAATGAAAATATATATCTGCGGTCTTGCGGGGTGTATACAATTCCAAGAGGCGTCTGATCGGCAACCGGCGTCTTCGAGGTCGTTCTCTCCCTGCGTCTGTGGAGACTCCGCGGCAAACAGTGCGTCCTGACACTCGGGATATGCATGCGGGATATCGGGGACCGCTTGTGAATTCAATATTCCCACGAAACTTCTATGAATTCCAGATGGAACCGCGAATGGCTCGCTATCTCCAGTGACCTCGCACAGGACCGTCGAGCGTGGGCTGCCATGGTTCATGATGCCGCCAGGACCGGAGAAGAAGCCGGCTCAACCCGCCCTGGGTGAACGCCGTCACAAGTACAAGTAAGTAAGTATGTACAATCACTTGTAGCGAATGCAACGAATTCTACATCGAAAGTACAAGCAGAAAATTACACGCAAGGATGAAAGAGATCTCCTATGCTAATGCTTCTTCCGTAAAAAAAAAAACATCTATAGAAATGCCACATCGAAGACATCCAGGTTTTCATTGCTGTTACAGAAAGAAGCATTGGGAACTTGGGAATAAAAGGTCTTTTAATTAAGAAATATTCACCATGTATTAATAAGGGATCAGTGTTGCACGAAGCCGATTGGTTACTATAGCGATGCATATCAAATTCACACACACTACACCACAGAGAAATCAGCTAATAACAATATTTCTCTGCAGATTTTCTATGGAGGTAGTCCTAACCTGAAATAATAAAATACCAGGTAAAACTCTCAGCCTGTTCTATTTTCATAAATTGCATTGTTTTGGCTTAAAGATATAATTAAACACGCACACATACTATATGGAACCCCCCCCCCACCAGGAAAATACGTATACATGTATATTTGAATAAAACTTCATTTTTTAACATATGAGTTATAAATATTTCTATTATACATCTCAATATATATGAAAAGTAAGATACAACATTTTGTTTTGGTATAAAAAAAAGTTGTTTTCCAATGAAATATTTACTGTAAAAGTAGTGTAGTTTTCAGAAAGCGAGTTTTGTACACAGAAACATACACACATACACAAAGAAAACTACATTTTAGAGAAAAGTTTTCATATAAAAAGAGTTTTACTGAATAAATTTTAGTGCATGTTTTAACTAAAGAAGTTTTACATAAATATATATATGCATGTGTTTGTGTGTGTATGTGTGTGTGTGTTCGCGCGCGACGCGCTTATATATATATATGTATATATATATATATGTATGTATGCATATGTATATATGATATATATATATATATATATAATATATATATATATAATATATATATATATATATATATTATATATATATATATTATATATATGTAGTAATCGTTCATTAATTGGAGTCCATTGAAGTGATGTAATTACGTACTTCTTTCCAATAATGAAACCAACTCTTTGCTCATGTATGTCATCTTGTCTACCGGACCATATAATAGTTTCTCCAGAACTGGTTTTCTGCTTTCCATAATTGGTCCATCCCGCTTTGGTTATTCCAAATAGATCCAGGTGGTAGTTGTTCGTTCTCACGTTCCAGCGTCAAAATCTACGAAGCGATTTGGGGGTCAAAATATCTGAATCAAATATCGAACAACTGGAAAGAAGGGCTCATTGTGAAATTACCTAAGAAACGTGATGCATCAAACAGTAATAATTGAAGATGAATCACTCTATTATCAGTCAGCAGCAGCAAACTATTCACCCATACCGTATTAATGCGCATCACAGCAGCAATAGACTTGTTACCTCGCCAAGAGCAAGCTGGATTCAGGAAAGGAAAAGCATGTATCGACAATAGTTTTGTAATTCGCCAGATATTCGAACGATTCCTTGGATTGGGACTCATTTTTGTGCATGCTGTTTGCTGATATTAAGAAAGCTTTCCATGGCCTTCACCGAGATACACTTTGGGAGATTCTCAGACATTATGGTTTCGCGCAAACATTAGTCAAAATGATTAGTTTATTGTATGAAAACAACAAACTGACAGATCCGTTCGAAATCAAGACCGGAGTCAAACAAAGATGCGTGTTATCTCTAATTAATCTTATTTTCATTGATGCAAAGAACGGCAAAAGAATATAAACGAGGTGTAGAATGGAACCAAGGCGGCGAGCTGGCAGAAACGCAAGCACGCCGGGCGAGAGGCTTAGCGGTATTCGTCTGCCGTTACATTCTGAGTTCAAATTCCGCCGAGGTCGACTTTACCTTTCATCCTTTCGGGGTCAATAAATTAAGTACCAGTTACGCACTGGGGTCGATGTAATCGACTTAATCTCTTTGTCTGTCCTTGTTTGTCCCCTCTATGTTTAGCCCCTTGTGGGTAATAAAGAAACAGGTATTTCGTCTGCCGTTACATTCTGAGTTTAAATTCTGCCGAGGTCGACTTTGCCTTTTATCCTTTCGGGGTCGATGAATTAAGTACCAGTCACGCACTGGGGTCGATGTAATCGACATAATCCGTTTGTCTGTCCTTGTTTTTCCCCCCTGTGTTTATCCCCTTGTGGGTAGTAAAGAAATAGGTATAGAACGGAACACGACTCAACTAGATTTAGATTATGCAGACGACATTTTTTGGTTCTCATACACGCCTTAAGGGTTATAAGACAAATCTGGAAGACTTAGTCAAAGAACCAATACCATAGGTCAGAAAACCAACCAGAAGAAAACATACTACACTCTTTGTGAAAATATAACAGATGCTGACCAAGTGACTTTGAACGACAAACCTATCGCAAATGTTGACGAATCTAGCTATCTAGGCACCAAAATAGCAAGGGGTTGAGACTACATTCATGAAATAAATACAAGAAGCAACAAAGTCAACCAATCGCTCGGTAAGTTAAACTCAACATGGAAATCATCAATACTTTCATAAATTGATTCTGTTTCAGATTTGGATCTCTGAGGAAGTGAATGAACAGTAATGTTATTACATATGTTGCAAACATTACATGTATGGCTTAACATTACATGCGGCGTTGAATAAACAAAATTCATCATTGGAAACGCGCGTAAAATCATGTTGACTTCTCTTTTCTTCAATTAAAAATTAATTATGATTCACTCTGTGAGGTTTATAACATGCCCACTGGACCACAACTTGGATTCACGAAGTGCTTCTTTCGATTATTTTTTTGAAGTACAAGTGATTTTCCTTGGTTATTGGAATGCTACACTAGCGAGGTGTGTTCGGTAAGTGTTGATAACATGATCGTTTGGATAATAATTATCCCCCGCTCCAATCATATATATATATATATATATATATATATATATATATATATATATACTCATATAAATATACATACATATATATATATATATATAATATATAAATGTATGTATGTACATATGTATATATACATATATATGTCAGGTCACTTTCGAGTGCTACTAGTAACATGTAACCTAGTACAACCTGTTGCATGGTCGGGCCGTCGGCGTCTAAATCGGCAACCCCACCAAGCTTGCTTGTTGAGGAGGATGTTTATTGGACACCCTGCGGGATGAAAAACAAAACCCGTCAAAGGGCGGAAGAACTCTTGAGAGTCAACGGCCATCCAATAAATGTGTATTTTCATATTTTAAGGCTTAAGGCTGTATTATGCGCGGGAACATAGAAATAATCGGACTGAATACCCGATCGCGCGGTTAAACCATTGGGAGTGAAGGATTCCTAGCATTTGTTAGGGCATCCTTCTTGGAGAAGGTAACTCAGGTAACTGGGATAACTCCGACATAAAACCGGCTCAGTGGTTACCGATGATGTTGACTTGTTCTTTTCGGATTATGGCTGCAGTTGCAGGGATTGACTCAGTGCACAGCCTTTCCTCACTTTAAAAAAAATCTTCTTGCACAGGCATTGCACGATAGCAACATTGTTCATGATTGTTGATAGTGCTGTGAGTCTCAACTGAATAACTGGCTGTAGCCTTAAAAAGCAAATAAAAGTCACATTCGATCACAGCACCAATAACAGTTAAGCTTCGTGCAATGGCCATATTCGATAACGAGGGAGCAGCCATCATATATACTTATATATATACACATATATACACACACACACTTATACTGTAGATATTATACAGCGTATATTTACCCTCATTGCTTGAATGTTTACGAAGCATACGTATGTGATCTTATTCACATTTTATCTCTCTCGATAACTTACTCTAGCTATAAATACACTTTGCAGGTGATTATACTGATACAGAAATGCATAAAACCAGTGCCACTTCTTGATTTCTGCCTTCTTAAATATCCTGTAAACCGCTTAGTCAGTCTGTAGATGGAAGAAAGAGAAAGACGCCCGATAAGATAGCAATAAACTGTCGAAACTAGTCGAGTTGTACTCGACTTCGTCCGATAGTGAGAGAGAGAGAGAGACAAATGATTAAAACACAATCTCTATTTAGACATTGTGGTTGAATGTATATTTAACATAAGTAAGAGAAATTGTATCTACACACCATTCTCCATTATTCTTTCTCCCATTTTCTCTCTCTCTTTTTCTCTCTCACCTACTCTCTCTCCCCGAGCGCGCGCACGTGTACACACACACACGCACACACACACCACACACACACACACACTTCACCTCGTCAGAAAATTATCGAAAGAATCGAAGCGAGTATAGTACACTAGTTGCAGTCAGCAATTCAAAAAAATATATTAAATGCTTTGCTAAATTTGCGTCTAGTTCTCTTTGTAGTTCGACTACAAGCCGCACTAAACCATTTTATATGTCGGTGTGTATGTTCATGTGTGTGTGTGTGTGTGTGTGTGTGCCTATGCGCGTGTGTAATTGAAAAATAAAAAGATGTAATGTATGGCTTAAACTTCAAAGACGCAAGGACATTTGTATTGATAGCTATTTGTACGGAAAACATCGTCTCTCTTTTGTTTATGTAACAAATGTAAATATATTAACTAGTTGTATATGTTGTTAGCATATTGATAGTTATTTGTTGTTATTCAGTGAAAGATGACAGAAAAATGTCCGGTATTGTATGAGAGCCAGATAGAACTTAAAACCGAGCTAGGTTTGAATATAAATTACTCGGATATATTGAGTAATGTTTTATAAGTCAGCTGTATTAAAACACAGAATTATAAATATTCTGAAAATATTCTTTGAATTCTATGCAGATGCTTATAAAATGGCGAAATTGTATAATTTATATTTATAGAATAATAATTTCTTTGCATTAAACACACATTTTTTGTAGTGAGTGCATTACGGCTGATTAAGCGGTATCGCCATATTGTTTTTCTGATATTATTTTATTGACCTCAGCGGGATGAAAGAGAAATTTGTCCGGTTCCGGTTAGATTAGAACTCGGAAAACAGAGGATTGATACTACAGAATTTAATACATTAAGTCTGATACATTAAGTTGTGTAATACATTAAGACTTTTATGTCCCCAGGTCAACCATGATCGAGCAAGTCTAAAATCAAAAGCATTCTATCCGTGATCCCAACTCTGCTGTTGCCTTCAGATGTAATGTGCATATCTGGAATTATAGCTTAGAGCAACTAGGTTCAGTTCCAAGGGGATAAGTGTTGTATCTCGTTCAAAAGGCTGTATGTATGTTATATCTATTTGTTTGTATTTAATATTTTTATTGGTTACTAGCAGTATCTCCCGGCGTTGCTCGGGTTTGTAAGGGAAATAACTATATAAGCATTTTTAGAGAGTTATAGCCAAAGAATAGCAAAAAAATGCATTAAAATTGGAAAAAAATTATGGTAAATTTTTTTTAAATCGTTGACTCATCGTAGACATTTTTAGAGAGTTACTTCCCTTATATAATAGCGAGAAAATGCATTAAAATGGAAAAAAATGATGGTAAATTTTTTTTTAAATCGTAGACTCATCGTAGACGCGCGCTAATACCTCGAAGGGCTCGATATGAATCACGACTATAAGATACCCGGTTTTGGTTACACTGCACCGCAAAATGTGGGAGTAGTTAGGAATCTAAATCGTAGGAGACAGACAGACACACAACCTTACTTTTATATATAAAGATTTTTACAATAGATGACAGCATCGTTAAAGTGTTGAGCTAAAACATTTGTGGAATTAATTTATTTCTCCACTTATTGAGTTCAAATCATGCTATAATCAACGAATTAAATACCAGTCAATGTGATCGACTTTTCGTTCCCAAAATGTATGACCTACTTACTTTACAAATAATCAGGAGTGGCTCTGTGGTAAGTAGCTTGCTAACCAACCACATGGTTCCGGGTTCAGTCCACTGCGTGGCATCTTGGGCAAGTGTCTTTTGCTATAGCCTCGGGCCAACCAAAGCCTTGTGAGTGGATTTGGTAGACGGAAACTGAAAGAAGCCTGTCGTATATATGTATATATATATGTGTGTGTGCGTGTATGTTTGTGTGTGTGTGTTTGTCCAGCTAGCATTGCTTGACAACCGATGCTGGTGTGCTTATGTCCCCGCCATTTAGCGGTTCGGCAAAAGAGACCGATAGAATAAGTACTGGGCTTACAAAAAATAAGTCCCACGGTTGATTTGCTCGACTAAAGGCGGTGCTCCAGCATGACCGCAGTCAAATGACTGAAACAAGTAAAAGAGTAAAAGAGTAGTCAATTAATTATATGTACACATTCACAGAATTTACAAATGTCCCATACTCAAAATGGTTCTCAAAATTTACATCGCTTGCATATGCATACATATTATTTTTAACATTTCTCAAGTGCCGAGAGTTACATGTATGGCACTGATGAAGAAATGAACTCTTTTTATTGTGTTTTGTTCTACCAAACCTGCACGCAAGAGGGTGTTTTTATGTGCTCTTGCAAAAACTGCCGTGTCCCATGACATAAAATTATATAATAACTAATCGGTTAGCAGGAATCGATAAAATGTGTAGCAGACTAAAATGTATTCGGATCGATATAATCAACTAAAACCCTTGAAGACGGTATCACACCATAACTGCAACCTATTGATTAAGATCTGTAAAAAGTTTATGTAATAGGATTTTCATTCTTAAACCTAAGAATAAATTCCAGAAACAAAAATCAAAAGGCATAAATATTAGGTATAGATATTTAATGTTATCCTTTTATTTACGCAGAAAGAATGGGGGCAGCGGGATGTTTTTCCGGCAAGTCTAATTAACCTACCTATTTCTTTACTACACACAGAGGGAACAAATAAGGACAGACAGACGGATTAAGTCGATTAAATCGACCCCAGTGCGTAACTGGTACTTAATTTATCGACCCGGAAAGGATGAAAGGCAAAGTCGACCTCGGCGGAATTTGAACTCAGAACGTAACGGCAGACGAAATACGGTTACGCATTTCGCCCGGCGTGCTAACGTTTCTGCCAGCTCGCCGCCAATTCTAATTAACCTACCGTGTCCTTATAGTAGTGCTACAGATTGTCTGTGTAGTATAGAGTTTTTGCATAAAATTTGCCTCTAAAAAGCTTGGTACACAGAGGAGTTTGTTTTTCATCCTATACTCGCCAATGAAACTAATGAATCTTTCAAGGAATGGTGTATATTTAAATTTTCGTTACGTCTCTTGCCATCTCAGAATTTCAATATATTCGTTGTAATTCATCTCAAAACATAGTTTTTAACGCAAAGAGCACAACATCTTAAAAGAAGTACTAAACGGCATTAGATGTCGAATCCAGAGACACAGACAAGTGACACAAAACTGATAATAATAATAATAATAATAATAATAATAATAATAATAATAATAATAACAATAATAATAATAATAATAATAATAATAATAATAAAAATAATAATAATAATAAAAATAATAATAACAACAACAACAACAACAACAATAACAACAATAATGATAATGATAATAATAATAATAATAATAATAATAATAATAATAATAATAATAATAATAATGATGATGATAATAATAACTCTTTCTACTATAGGCACAAGGCCTGAACTTTTGGGGAGGAGACTAGCCGATTACGTCGACCCTAGTGTTTCATTGGTAGATAATTTATCGTTCCCAAAAGGATGAAAGGCAAAGTCGACGTAATTTGAACTCAGAACCTAGCGACGAGCGAAATAGCGCTAAGCATTTCGTCCAGTGTGCAAACGATTCTGAATTCATCTCAAATACAAGGCTGAAAATATAATCCAGTGCTTAACCCCAAACCAGAAATCTGATAGCTGTTTCAGTTCCCTTCGGTATTTCATATTCACTCTGTCTCACACCTTCCAGGTATATGTAAATTCGCAATCGGCCTTGAAATTATTACATACCGACATAAACAACTCTCTGTATATGTTACACGACCATGAAATGATATTACGAGGAAATTGAACTCTTGAGGATTCGTCGTGTTTTTCTAAAGTTTGGAAATGATATTGGAGAAAATATTCTATACTCATGTTCATATTTAGAGAATGTAAGGCAATCTTTTAACAAAATCCTTGGAGATATATCTCATATCTCCAAGGATTTGGCGAAGCGGGGCATAAATACGTTTACTATACTGTTAAGTAGATGGACACTATTTCAGGTGAGTTTTATTATGGAATAAACCGAAGTCGACATTCCACTATGCAATTCTACAACACTGGAGGCGCAATGGCCCAGTGGTTAGGGCAGCGGACTCGCGGTCATAGGATCGCGGTTTCGATTCCCAGACCGGGTGTTGTGAGTGTTTATTGAGCGAAAACACCTAAAGCTCCACGAGGCTCCGGCAGGGATGGTGGTGATCCCTGCTGTACTCTTTCACCACAACTTTCTCTCACTCTTACTTCCTGTTTCTGTTGTACCTGTATTTCAAAGGGCCGGCCTTGTCACTCTCTGTGTCACGCTGAATATCCCCGAGAACTGCGTTAAGGGTACACATGTCTGTGGAGTGCTCAGCCACTTACACGTTAATTTCACGAGCAGGCTGTTCCGTTGATCGGATCAACCGGAACCCTCGTCGTCGTAACCGATGGAGTGCTTCCACCACTCTACAACACTATTTCTACCTAGATGCGGTGTAGGACGGGTTAAAAGATACGAACCGTTGACTTTATCAGCTCGCAGCCTGTTGCCATGTGGAGTTGACATCCAAACAGATGCACTCACTTATGATATTTGTTTACACTAAAGCGATTCAAGCCAGTGGAAGTTTGATGTCTTGGTTATAGTTAAAGGGCAATTTTAGTAACGATTTAGAAAGACTCTAAACTTAATTCAAACAACTCAATATTTCTAAATCCCATTCAACACATGAGACGTTGCCAATATAACGTTCTTAAATATAAATAAAATGTGATATATGGCAATATCTGAAATTCATAAAAAGAACAAATCAGTAGACATTATCCTCGATATATTACAGTTGTTGTCACAGTTAAGAAACAGATGTACAATGGAAAGTGGTTCCATTACTGCTTTTCAAAACAGTGTGTATTAGACAAAATTTCCTTCTCATTCAAAGACAGTAGGGTGTGATATGGAGGAAAGCTGGTTGTTATTTTCGAGCGACTATATAGAAATTCGCCCGTTGACTTCGAGAGAAATTATACGTCTTCGTTCATATAGTTTAATCGATGGAGACTTTCTACTAATATTGGTAATCAATAAAGGTTAACGAGTTTATGCTTGACAAGGTCAAGTAAATTGGTGTGAACACGCACCGCCTTAGCGAGACTGTTCACACGAGTATTAAGCGTCTCCAGTATCTATCTTGTATACTATCTCTCTCTCGCTTTCTCTCTCTCTCTCCCTCTCTCTCTGTATATATATATGTATGTATGTAGATTGATAGCTATCTCTCTCTCTCTCTCTCTCTCTATATATATATATATATATATATATATATATATATATAGATAGATAGATAGATAGGTAGATAGAGAAAGAGAGAGATAGGTGGATAGATTGAGCGAGAGAGACAGAAGCAGAGGGGGGTGAGAGATACATAGATAGATATGTATGTGTATGTATATGCATAGAACACAAAACGGACACATATACATATACTAAGACGATCATAAAATTTAAAAGCTATACATATCTATGTAATTGTCTATCTATCAATCTATCTACCTGTCTGTCTATCTATCTATCTATTTACCTATCTATCTAAATGTATATTTATGTATATGTGTGCCTTTATATATATGTGTATATAACGCATATATGTGTATAGAAACACACACACATACTTATATATCCAGTATTCGAGCAAATACGCCATCGTGCAACCGTCGCAACATACAGAGGAATTTATCCGGGCTTGCCATGATCTTCTAAATCCCTTCGACTTTCGGTGTCAAATGCCTTCGTTAGATGTGCAAATATCGTGTATAGGTCCTTGTTCTGTTCCTGGCACTTCTCCTGAAGTTGACGTGTGATAAAGATCACATCGATTGTCCCACGGCCCTCTCAGAAACCATACTGACTCTCTGGCAGATGCCTGTTTTCCGTGTGCTGAAATTTGCGATTAAAGAGGACTCTCGCGAGTAGCTTGCCAGCGATGAAAAAGAGAGAAATTCTTCGGCAGTTGTCACAAGACTGCCTGTTTCCCTTTCTCTTGTAAAGATAGACAATAGAAGCGCCCTTGAACTTCTGAAGAACAACCTCCTGCACCATATGATCTGAAAGAGATCGGTGAGCGTCTGTGTCAAGACTGATCCCCTGCATCGTTTGTTTCAGCTGGGATGAAGTCAGAGCCTGGTGCTTTGCTGTTTGAGAGAGCCGTAATTGCTTTCTGGACCTTTGCTTCCGTTGGAGGCGCTGCCAGAGAAATGTTGATGTCAGCTTGGGACATTTGAGCGATGGCTTCAGCGTGGATAGAGAAAGGTTTGTTCAAGACGTTATTGAAGTGCTCTGTCCGCCTTTCGAGGACCGCGTTTTCGTCAGTGAGGAGAGTGGTCCCGTCAGCACTGACAAGTGGTGATGTTCCAGAGGACTGTGGCCCGGAGATGGCTTTCAGGGCATCATGTAGAAGCGCTTGGAGTTGTTGCTGTCAGCATACTTCTGTATCTCGTCCGCCTTGTTGCTGTATCAGGGATCGCTAATGTCTCTGAGCTTGACCCGCACCTTGCTTTTGGTAGCATTATAGGCTGCATTTTTGGAAGCCGATATGCTGTTTTGCAGAGGGACTCTGTAGCCTTCATGCTTGTCATCAAGCAACATCTAGATTTCCTCATCGTTGTCGCCGTCTTGATGTCTACGCGCGTTCTTGTTCAGATGAGTGAGTGCAACGCTGTACACCAGTCCTCTTATGCTCCCTTTTTACCCACGTCTAGTTAGCTCAACTTGCTGTCACAGTCCTCACTGAGAAATGAGATTCTTCTGACGCATTCCTAATTACTATCGGAGACAAACAGGGACGTGTACTCGCACCTACTCTGCAGAGTATGATGTTCTTAGCCACATCAAGAGCTTTGAGATCAATCCCGACACTTCGAAAACACAATGGCAGGATTACCCTGTTTGGCGAAGCTGCACCAACAGAGGTACCACTTCCTACGAACAGAACAGGATTGAAGGGGCACAAAGAAAGCGCGAACTGTACAAGTACAGAGCCAACTCTTTGCCTTCAGTCCCGAAAACCACCAACACCCGACCTGCGGCAGAGCCTTCCGAGCACGCATCGGACTGATCGGCCACGGCTGGACACACCGTTCCCCGTCCCTTCTCCCGTGGTCATCGTCAAGCAAGAACAAGCAAGATATGTGTGTGTATGTGTGTGTGTGTGTGCGTGTGTGTGTGTGTGTGTGTGTGTGTGTGTGTGTGTATGTGTGCTTGTGTGTATGACAAGTTCAAAGGATGCTATGTCAGGCCTCTAAGAATAAAATACTTCATTACGATTTCCTTTTACAACACAGAAACGCGCGCGCAAGGTCGATTGTTTATTTATTTGGTACTCGGAGTGAATCAACGGTCTCATAAAAATAACCCAACTGTATGTAATTAATTACTCCTCTTGTTTGCAAGTCGAGAGTGTGTACATGTGTGTATATGTGAGTGTGTTTGTGTGTATGCATATGTTTTATATATATATATATATATGTGTGTGTGTATGTAGATGAGTGTGTATATATCTATTCACAAATCTGTTTATGCTTCTCAGTGTAAACGTGTGTAAACGTCTGTATATGCGTGTCTGTGTGCTTTATGTGTGTGTGTGTGTGTTTCTCGACAGTGTAAGGAGAAGAGTATGTGTCTGTCTGTGTCAGAGAATGAGAAATAGGTGACAAATTAGGTCACTTTGAAAAATAAATGCTCTCCCTTAAGTTGTAAAAAAAAAAAAAGAAAAAAAACTCGCGGGACCCGTTAACGGTTGTGCTTAACAATTTGAAGTATATTAATGTATACAGAATGCCACTTTTCTTAAATGAATCTGCCAGTCATTCTCTTGATTATAGATATTTTCCTGTCTCACAGGACGAAATTAAAGAAAACTATTATGATAAATAATCATGTCTGTTTTTCATAAGCACTACGCGAATTTTGTCAGGCGGGAGGGGTGGTGGTGATTCTTTTTTTACAGTCTATAAAATTATCCATAGTAAATTCATTGATCGAATACTGAGGGTTGAAGTGAACTATCGATCAACGAGAAATTTTAACCTTGTGCAGCTGAACGAAGATATTTTGTGGTCGGTTCTATACAGCATACAAGGCTACCGATTATAAAGTAATAACGATTTCGTTTATTGGCGTATGTAAAGTGAAATATTCCAAGATAGACCTTAAGACGCGACTGGTATTTATTTTATCGACTCTCGGTCAATGAAATCGATAGTCAATATCAATGGGATTTGAACTTATGACGCAAAGCTGCCAGGCAATTTAATACTGTATTCTAACGATAAACGTCGCCCTTTTCAAGCCTAGCCAGGATCATGGGCCCGGTTTCTTGGTTTCTGTGGTGTATGTGTTCCCCCCAGCTGGACGGGACGCCAGTCCATCGCAGCGTTACTCAAGAAGCAGGAAGAGAGAGTGAGAGAAAATTGTGGCGAAAGAGTACAATAGGGGTCGTCCTCTCCCCTGCCGCAGCCTCGTGGAGCTTTAGGTGTTTTCGCTCAATAAACACACACAACGCCCGGTCTGGGAATCGAAACAGCGATCCTCCGACCGCGAGTCTACTGCTCTAACCACTGGGCCATTGCGCCTCCACTCAATACTGTATTCTACTGTACTAAAAATCAAAACCTGCAAGGGAAGTTGACACGAATACTATCGTATTGCCATTTCATCAGTTTAATGATGAAAACCAATGTCGCCTGTGGTCTAAAGGCAATAATGATATCAATAATTTCCGGTCTGAAATTTGGTGGTGTGTGTAGTCGATTTCATCGACTGGTACTTACTTTATCGACCATGGGAAGTTAAAATATAACGTCAACCTCAGTTGAATTTGAATGTAGAACGTAGAGGCGGACGAAATGCCGCTGACGAGGGTGTGTGCAGCGGCTCAACGATTCTGCCACCTCGCCACCTTTTATAAAATCCGTAATAATAAGCTTAAATAATTTTAGTGGGAAACGGAAAATGAAACATTTTGGTTTTCACACAATCATACGTTGTATTATTTACGAAATACTTTTAACTGTGAATAGATCTGTTTCATAGATGAAATAAGGTTGATTTTTTTAAATTGTTGTAGTAAAGGTCATGCGTTTATTGAGAATAGATATAATCGATGCAGTCGATATCAGTACATTTGTGTGTTTGAATATGAAGATTTTAATAGCACTTTTAAAGTGTTCTATGCAGCACAGAACACCGGTTCGACCACACACGTCATCAATGAATGTCTTTGGACGGGTTTTTATCGCTTGCTTGATGGGAAATGTTTACTAGACTTCCCTCAAATCTATTCTGTTTCTTTGAGGTAAATGGACACTGTGGGTAGTAGTCCTCTATAAGTTTCTTGCAGTGTAACCGTTTGTAAGAGAGTGATAGATAGATGTCAAGAGACATATTTATAGATGGATAAACAAACAAACAGACAGCTAGCTAGCTAGCCAGATAGATAGATAGATAGATATGTTTCTTTATTAGCCGCACAGGGCTGCACACAGACAGGACAAATTACAAGGTGGAGCTTTTCTTTTGGGGGTAAAAAAGGGGGTTTGGTTTTCGATTAAAAGGGATCGTAAAAGGAAAGAAAGAGGACAAAAAGGGGGGGAAGGGAAAGGAAAAAAATTGATCAATAGGGATCGTTATCACAGAAAATGTCAATATGAAGTGTAAAGGGGAGGACAGGTGAGGTTTACCCGTGGAAAGAAAAGCCTACGGAAAAGACCACGATAACCTTGGTCAATGAAGTCACATGTTATATTTCTTTTTTTTCTTTTTGAAAATAAGCAACTCTCTGTATTAATTTTTACGGTTCATAGAATCATAGTCAAGGTGGCTTCGTCATTCATACGTGCCATCCTTGCTACATTCACCCATCTTTTTTTAAAACATTCACTAGACAAAACTTGCCTCTCTACTCTCACTTTCCTTTTCAAGTGATACTTGAAGATAGATAGAAAAGATAGATAGATAGATAGATAGATAGATAGATAGATAGATAGATAGATAGATAGATAGATAGGGTAGAGACATCAAATCGAGTGCTTACAAGTACTATATTTAATCAGGATGATGAAATGCAAAGTTGACCTTGGCGAGATTGCAAACTCAGAAAGCAAATTTAGGAGCAATTGCCATAAGTTATTTTTCCAGCGCTCCCGTGATTGTGCTAATCGATCATCTAAATCGAACCTTGTGGGACTGATATCTATTTCGATGGAATCTGAACACAGAAGATAACACATAAGTATAGCAAAATATTTTCTCGAATCTACTGTTTCCTTCCCATTAAGCTCTATTTTCCTTCTAATGGCATCTCAGCTTTTGGAGAGCTTTCAGAGCTGATGTTTATCTCCCTTTTTATGAACGTTAGAGAGTTAAATTCTCTGGACAGATCACAAGTCAACTACTGGTGAAATTGACATTGTATTTTTCACAGGATGACACAGATAAGAGTGTAATCGATTGAACAGAAGGGATAAGCTTCCGACTGATCTCTCAAAGCAAGTCATCTGACGTTGTTATATCCTATAAATTATATTTGTAGTGAAGATAAACGACCATGGCGTGTGTTGATATTCAATTGTGCTATGATCACTTTCTTGACAAGTCTCTTAAGTTAGGCTTCTATGGCAAAGGAACAAATTACCAATTTAAAAGTTGTCATAATAGTAATAAGGTGTTATTAGAGTAATAAATAAAACAATTATGTTGACAAGATACGTGTTTCATCTTCTCATTGTAGGCGGGGCGGGGTTGATTAATTAAAATTGCCTTCTTCGCTACATTATGTTGGCACCGTTTTAAGTATTAGTTTGCAGGCGTACGGTGCCCCTGGGTAATTTCTCTCAGCCAACATGTGCTGTCACACCAACTTGTGTATATTATTGCACATCTATATAGCAACACTATTAACATTGGTCTGCCAAATACGAAAAGAAAAAGAGCTATGCTTCGACTTGGAGACTAAATAAATCTGAAATTGTTATAGATTCGATTGAATTAGTTTTTGTACTTATGTTTTCCTCCCCTCATCACATTAACTGGGATTTCAAAGTACTCCAAACTGCTCTACTTACAATGTACACCCTTCGAGAATTCAGCTAATGTTTTCTTATATCCACTGTACGGGAAGTCTTGATTAATACACTTTTATTTTCGCTCATTAAAAAAAAAGGCTAAGCTTCATAGAAGATTAACTGGTGTAATGTTGTCTTGGATACCAAGTGCTTAAAAGAAGAAACGTGTCATTTAATTGATGATTGAATGATAATCAGAATGTCTTATGGCATTCTGTATATTCGAATTTCAGTTCTATCGTGTTTGTTTCTGCCGCTATTCTTCTATATAGATAAATTGATAACCATTCATATGCCGGAGAAAATTCAGTCGAGTCTTCTGCTTTTATATACACTTGTGGCCTGCAAAAGTTGCTGCCATACATGCAGAAAGCATTGTTTGAAACAAAGAAAAAAAAAGGAGGTCAAAATGATTCGACCCCTAAATATAATGAGAAAGCTAAAACAAGTAAGAACTAATGGAAGGTTAAATTTTCTGTCGGAAAATTCATAGGGACACCATTTACCTGAAAAGCAATAGTTGAATCGAGTGATCAAAAACATTCCTGTAAATTAACACCTTCGTTGTAATAGGGAAAGGCAAACTTTGGTTTATTGACCAAAGTAAATTAATTCTGGAAAAAAACACAAGGGTGACATCACGGAAATTTTAATTAATTAATTATAGATTGACGTTCGGATAAAGGTATAAAAGGATAAAGGTATAAAAACATCGCGCTTATGCTAATGCTTTCATATTCGCATTACACACGTATTTCCTATTTCATTTAATTAAAATTTCGTAGTCGTCGACTCCTTGCGTTGACAAGATTTCACTAACATTGCTTATTAAGTTGAAAATACTCCGCTCACCTCAAAGCAACGGCAATTTAATTAATTGAAATGTTTTTTTGCAATCTACATGAGATATGTTAGCACTCACTAAGTTGTCTCTACTCCTTCACAAAATACTGACACTAATTATTATACTCTGCCTGACATTTTTGAGATATTCCCCCCGTTCGCCAGTCTATCTCTCTGTTCATCTGCCTATCTACTATTCTATCATGTAGCTTCTTTTCCTGTTCTATCAAACGTTCCTTCGTGTAAACATGTTATCTGATATTCTGCTAACAGAAGTGGAAAGCAGTCAAGCTAGTTGTATGCAAGACTATTCGAATTCACTTTAAAATCTATCTATCTATCTATCTATCTATCTATCTATCTATCTATCTATCTATCTATCTATCTATCTATCTATCTATCTATTTATCTATTATCTATCTATCTATCTATCTATCTATCTATCTATCTATCTATCTATCTATCTATCTCTCTATCTCTCTATATATCTATCTATCTATCTATCTATCTATCTATCTATCTATCTATCTATCTATCTATCGATCTATCTATCTATCTATCAATCCATCCATCCATCCATCCATCATCCATCCATCCATCCATCCATACATACATACATACATACGTACATACTTACATACATACATACATACATACATACATACATACATACATACATACTTACACATATAGAAGGAAATGTAAGGATAAGTATGTTAGATAGGTCAATATATAATGTATATTAAATAGATGAAAAAGGTCCGACTTACACAGAATAGAAATTATATCGAGAATTAAAGTGGTTGAAGAAATAGCAGTTGGATTTGCAATAATTTTTTCATCTCCATTAATTCTTGATAGCATTTCTTTTCTGTGTAAATCGGACCTTTTTGAATATAAACATATGTATACATTTCTTTTGTATTTCATGTATTTAATATACTTTGTATATTGATCTGTCTATCTTGCTTACCTCTACATTTACTTCTACATCCGTTCAAGTTTAAATCTCTTGTGCATTACTAAGTGTATTCTATACAGAGACTATCTGATTCTCATCTATGAAATACATACATACATACATACATACATACATACATACATGTATACATACAACATACATACATACATACATACATACATACATACATACATACATACATACATACATACATAGGAAATATCAACCAAGTACCTGATGCACAAAAGGGATAGAGATGCAGGAAAAGCCGTAAAATGTGACAACCAATGCAGACTTTGTGGAATTCACACTGAAGCTATCACGCACATCATAAGCAGTTGTCTGAAAATGCCATCACGGTATTATCTACCGATGAGACATGATGCTGTAGCTAGAACACTATAATGAAATCCGTCGGAAGGATAATCCCGAAGACAAAGGAATAAGAACCCAGAATATGTTGGAAGCCATAGCCACTCATAATAAATGAAATACTGGTGGAATGTACCAGTGAAGACTTCAATAAAATGTAAGGACAACAGACCTGATGTAATGATTTGGGATAGAGAAGAGAAACTGTGCAAAATTGTGGAAATTAGCTGTGCAGCAGATGTTAACATAAAGCTGAAGATCAGTGAAAAAGAGAACACCTATGCTGAACTATTGAGAAATCTGCAGTTACTCTATCCAAATTACAAGTTCAGCTTTATACCTGTAATTATTGGAGTCCTGAGATATGTAACACACTGCCTAAATAGCAATCTTGAGAAATTAGGCTTCTCAAAACCAGAAAGGAGAAAGCTAATTCGAGTACTACAAATCCAGTCCATCACCGGAACTGTAAAAATCTGTAAAACTTTCCAGAAGTTTATCGTTTAAATATATACGAGCATTTCTAGATATACAACTCTATGCATGAAAATGCATACATAAAACGTACAAATATGCACATACATACAAACATACATACATACATGCAAACATACATACATACATACATACATACATACATACATACATACATACATACATACAAAAGTACCCTGTTTCTGATGTTGAAATTCCAATGAAGGAACCTTGGATCTAGGTTAGAAACCAGTTCTTTCTCTATTGGCAAGAAATCTTGAAATTAACTGAATAATGACACACATGCGCTCATCTGTCTAAACGGTTAATTTCTACTCGACTTAGAAACAAAAATATATGTTTTTTACTTCGTTTTCTTCCTATTGGATGATGTTATGCATAGGGAAACAGCTCGTAGGGGAACGAACACCAGAAGACACTTAGTACTGCACCAATGGAATATTTTTTTCTTTTTATGAATTCTATCTTGACTGACGTCAGACGTTCTCTGCTGTGATCGGAAACGAGGTTTGTGTCCCACTGCAGAGCCTGTCGTAGATCCTATTTTATTTCCGTCCCAAGTTAGCGTTTACAATATCTTACACGAGCGTGAGCACACACACACACACACACACACACACACACACACACACACACACACACACACGCACATACACACACATACACACACATACACACACACACACACACACACACACACACACACACACACACACACACAGAGCATACATATAGAAAATTATCTCGATTAAAAGATCCAGTTTATATATACGTACGTATTTTTATATGTGTGAGGTATGTCTGAGTAGTGAAGAAGGTCACTTCATAATCGTAAAGTTCTAGGTTCGAATTCACTGAGTGGTATCTTGAACAATTGTGGGCCAAAACTTTCGACTGAAAACATGTAGACGGCAACTGCGTTGAAGCACATTGGACGGACATGTAATTCAAACAGCCGGCTTTATCATACATCATGTCTACTTGAGAATTGTGATAAGGGTGCACATCTATACGGAATACTCAGCCACTCCTATGCTAACTCATTGAGAATGTATAGAGGTTGATCGAAGAACTGTTGAAACATTAATCACCGTCGAAACCGACGTGAGATCCGTTTACTTGACACTATGCAGGTATAAATGTATTTGTTCATATGTTTGCTTGACTGTATATATGTATATGTGAGTATATCTATGAGTATGTATGTGTGTGTATATATATATATATATATATATATATATGCTTTAGTGAGTGTGAGCGCACGTGTGTGTGTATGCGTTCGTGCGTGCGTGTGTGTATGTGTGTCTGTGGGAATGAGTGTGTGTATGTGTGTGTGCGTGTGTCTGTGTGTATACACATGACGTCCGAGGTAAAGAGTAGAGAAAGAGACAATGGAAAAGACAATTGAAACACACACACACACACACACACACACGCACACGCACACGCACATACACATCCGACCGCGCATACGCATTTACAGAGATTTGGTGGAGCAGATAGAGAAGAACGGAGGTTAGAATGGTCGGGCGTAACATTATTCTGGAGCTCATCAATCTCACTTCAACAGACATTTGAAAGTATCATCTATCGCGTATACTATTTCCCAAATATCTCCCCAATTTTGCTATTTCCAGTGCACTAAAATCATATGATACGTATCTATGTAACGTCCTCTATAAGTTTTTATAGTGACCTACTATAGATTAATTATAGCAGTCTGTGATTCATAAAAATTATCTTATATTTTTGAGAAGATCTTAGCGTAACAAGAAAATACTGGCGAATTGAATTTACTGGGCTGAAGTCAACGGTACGAGGTGATATGGAAAAGTTCCCAGCAGATGGCAGTACGTGGTTACGTGCGCAGTGAGAGCTTGCAGTGACCTTCATGAGGAAGTGTGCCGAGTGACATCGCTGTGTATACTTTGCAAGTTGTGATATTTGTGTTTTTGTGATTACATGTATGCTGTAGTCTGCGATTTTGTCATGGACAGGAAGATAGAATAAAGAGCCTACGTGATATTTTATGCGAAACTTGGGAAGACAGCTACAGAGAAATTGAGCATACTTCGGTAAGCTTACGACGACGAGGCAATGGGTCGTACGTGATGTTTCAAGTGGCACGGGAGCTTCAAAAGTGGAAGACCTCCCATGGGTGTCGTCCCTCGGGAATAGGGAGGAAATTCATCAGTTTGTTCATGAAGCTCGTCGGAAGAAGACAATCAACGTTTTGAAACATCTGAGGGAGGACATTCGATCGGATCTGTGGAGGGCGAAGAATTGGATTCTTCACGACGACTATGCACTCTGTCACCAAGATCTCCTCACTCATAATTTTCTTGCCAAAAACAGCATAGTATCGCTTTCGCACCCGCCCTATTCTCCAGACTTAGCGTCTGCGGACTTGCATCTCTTCTCCAAGATGAAAAGGCAGCTCAAAGGTCGCCGTTTTAAAGCCATTGTTGAGATCAAGAGCAAATCACAGCTTCGACTCGTTTACGAAACCGACTTCCAGACTGGATTCCAAAATTGGCAGAAACGCTGGGACCGGTGTATTGTTGCGCAAGGTGACTATTTCGAAGGAAATCATGTCAAAACTTAGGTAAATACTCAGTATCCCGAGATGGCGTATTCTGGAATCAGAGCATATATATATATATATATATTATATATATATATATATATATATATATATATATATATAATATATATATATATATGTATATATATATATATATATGTATATATATATATACATACATACATATATACACACATACAATATACATACCTACATACATACATGCATGCATACATACATACATGCATGCATACATACATACATACATACATACATATATACATACATGCATACATACATAAATAAGTACATACATGCATACATACATACATGTATGTATATATAATCATAAAATATTTTGTGCAAGTCACATACAAAGATCAGCGTGCATATGTTCTGATTCCAGAATACGCCATCTCGGGATACTAAGTATAAAATGCAAATTATTAATTACAATGCCGAAATTTCAGAATACAGTATTAAAATTATAGAATATCAACCTGACTATCACAATAATGTAGTTGAATATTTCGTGTTCTTACGTGTGTGGCAGGAGATCGCGATAGTATCAGCTAGACCGTGCACACACCAGACATAGACCTACTGTGGTTCACTGCTTCAACTTTCCTCTACAATAATCACTATGCTGCCAGTTAGCAGCAGTAATTCCTAATTTCTGAGAGCAGAAATGACACTGTCACCTCAATCATCAGCCATTCAATATCACTTTCCATTCCTTTGAATTCTCCGACATTTTTTTCTCCTATGTTATGGCTAATGCCTGTCTGTATTGTATTGTGATGCCAGATGACGGCTGGCCAATCACACGCTTCAATTCACCTGTTGTTCATTGTAAAATCAATCATATATTCTCGTCTGTCTACCGTTATGGGAGGTGGTCTAGTTTTCTCATCCAGTTTATATTCTCCGACAAACCGAGCGGACATCGGTTGAACTTCAGATTAAAAACGCAACTGGATCACGCGAAATACATTTTTATACTTTACCATGGAAATACTGGCCGATATAATGAGAAGAAACAGACGAGTTTTATTACCTGGTATGGCTTCAATGATTTTAAATGGGCGTTTGCAATGGGTGTTATAGATGATATCTCAAGAATTTTGTACAGGCCTTTACAAAATTCGTTTTCAGTGACATAATAGGTCTTCATTTCTAACATACTAGAAAAGAAAATAATAAGAGGGGAAGGTACACTTGGTTACATTCTTCTGGTATTTAACTGATATTTATTTTATTGACCACGGAATAATTAAAAGCAATGTCTACCTTGACGCGTTTTAAAACCCAGAACGTAAAGTGGCGTAACTAAACGCCACAGCATACATCCAGTACAATATTGATTCTTTTATCCACCACATATGAGTATTTGTGATGCGGAATTCTAGTTTAGGCACAAGAACAGTAATTTCATGGGGAAAGGTTAGTTGTTTATAACATCTATCATTTGACTTACTTTATTTTATCAACCCCGAATAGATGAAAAGTAAAATTCACTTTGGTTCGATTTGAACACAGAACGTGAAGAAACTGAAGAAATACTGGAGGCATTTTGTCTGACAATTTATCGACCCGACCAATCCGCCATCTAAATAATCAATATATGGTATATCAAGAGTAAGTAAACACTGATTTACTTTTCTTTTTAAATAAATCTCACATCAAGACAAGGCTACACATTTTGGAGGAAAATATATTGTCGACTGACCGCCAGGATTTGCTTGGGAAGATGAGTCAGTGTTTATCACAAAAAAATTTGAACTCGTGTAAAGACAAATAACTAAATATTTCACGAACTTTTTAAAGCACACTAAGAATAACGCGGATCCACGTATTGAGTCCTATTATTTAAATTCAGTTTCATGGAGAGGATAGAATAAACAATAAATCTCACCAGGACAGGTTAAAAGTTTATTCCGAGATACTCTGATTGCTATTCCTACTCAACGAGGTGAAGATTCGATGTATAACTTTTTTTTTGTCTAGTAGGTCAATGAAATGACATCTTTGGAAGGCGGCGATCTGGCAGAAACGTTAGCACGCCGGGCGAAATGCTTAGCGATATTTCGTCTGTCTTTACATTCTGAGTTCAACTTCCGCCGAGGTCGACTTTGCCTTTCATCCTTTCGGGGTCGATAAATTAAGTACCAGTTACGCACTGGGTCGATCAAATCGACTTAATCCGTTTCTCTGTCCTTGTTTGTCCCCACTGTATTTAACCCCTTGTGGGTAGTAAAGAAATAAGAAACGTTAGCACGCCGGGTGAAATGCTTAGCGATATTTCGTCTGTCTTTACGTTCTGAGTTCAAATTCCGCCGAGGTCGACTTTGGCTTTCATTCTTTCGGGGTCGATAAATTAATTACCAGTTGCGTACTGGGGTCGATGTAATCGACTGACTCCCCTCCACAAATTTCGGGCCTTGTGCCTAGAGCAGAAAAGAATTTATGACATATTTGGTATTAAACATGACCTGTTGAGAGCTTTTTCGTTCGGCCATCTCCTGCTGAAAAAAAAAAGTATGATTGAGATGTTACTTTACATGTACCACAGTCAGATAACTCTGTGAGTAGTCGAATACTGGACCTTTTTAGACTGATACGAGTTTGTGATAATGTCTTTACTGCCGTGCATCATACCTTTCTTTTTTGACCACCTGCGATCATTCTTGTAGTTTGTTAATGTAAAAAAACATAACTAACTATAAAATTGCGTAGTTTTCTTTGAAAATAATCAAGAACGTGCGTAAATACGTCTCTGTATATGTGTGTATGCGCGTCGTGTGCATATGGATATGTGTGTTTGTGTGTGTATGTGCGTTTGTCTGTAAGGGTTAAACGTCGTATTCACAAGATCACTCGTATCTGACCCGTGTATTGCCTAACAAACAATGTTGCCCGTGAAATGATTAAATAATTGTCCTATCTGTGGCTTCACAGTCGATTTACATCAATGGCGTTTTAATTCTTGGGTATGGGGTGGAGATTTCGTCAAAATGATCGCTTTCAAATCCGTTACAGCTTGCTACATTTTTTCTGCCAAACTGAATTTCATTCAGTCAAGACTAATTTCTTTCCGAGTAATATATTTTTCTACCTCTCTCTCCATTGCTTATTCCTATTATTTCTTTGTTGTTGTTGTTGTTGTTGTTGTTGCGTCTTTTTTTTTCCTGCGTCGCTTCTTTGCCTTCCCCCCACCCTTTCTTTCTCTCCAAACTACCCTCTTCCTCACCACCCTCTTCCTCACCACCCATCTTCCTTCTCTAACTTTCAATATTTCTCCTATTTTCTCCCCCTTCATCCGCGCCCTCCCACTTCCCCTCCCCAACCTTATCTTCCTTTATTTCATTGAAGTTAATTAACTCTAAATGAGTTTTGTTATTATCATTATTTATCATCATCATCATCATCATCATCATCGTCATCATCATAATCATCATCGTCATCATCATTGTTTATTTATTCATTATTACTGTGATAGTTGTTGTAGTTGTTGTTGTTGTTGCCGTTGTTGTTGTTGTTGTTGCTGCTGCTGCTGCTGCTGCTGCTCTTGTTGTTATCATCATCATTATTCCCTGCTAATTAAGATGTTCATTCTATTTACACAGTCGGTTGAAAATTCAGTTAATGAGTTGCTGTCAATGAGCCAGAAACCTAATTCCGAAGCTGAATCACTTTCGTGTTGAAGGTGTTTTCATGAATTCCACCCCCTCCCCCCACTTCAGCGTCACTACCACCACCACCACCACCACAACCACCA